>NC_067144.1:69656947-69709447 GCF_903995435.1 Acomys russatus | reverse complement strand
GGAATAAAGTTTATAGGCATAAGGTTATTGTGTAATTTAAATGCTGATTGCCTTCTGCCCCACCCCCACCCCATGTCTGGTTGCAATCCTTGTTCTGAGAATCTCCTGTCTCAATGTTGTGAAAACACTGCTCCCCAGTTGTCCTCTAGTATGCCAATAAAGCAGCTTACAGTCAGTCACTGGGCAGGGGACAGAATAAGGCTGGACTTCCTGCCAGCCAGGAGAGGAGGAGTTAGAGGAGGAAGTAGGGGATTCAGCCGCGGGAGAGGTAGCATCAGGAGAGAGGAGGAAGATGCTGCTGGATCAGGAAAGCCGTACAAGTATCTCTCGGATGTACGCTGAGAGGAAGTCAAGTTAGCTTAGAGGGTTAAGAATAGTGATAACTGCTTAGTCGTTGTGCTGCGAAGCTTATTATTAAACAAATATAAGAGTCTCAATTATTTGTGTGATAGCCAGGTTAAGAGAGAAATAACATTAACAAAGCCGCTGCAGGGGTTCGAAGCCTGAAAGTTGGCTCAGGAAGGAAGGTGCTCCAGGCAGCTGGTTCTCAAGGGGGGTGGGGTGGGGGCATGGGGAGGGTATGGGTTGGAAGGCATGCACGTTGGGTGAAGCTTCTTATATGGTAAAAACAGTCCCTGCTGGAGTACAGAACTTGCTTGAGGGAGGTAGCCCATGTGTGTGTGTGTGTGTGTGTGTGTGTGTGTGTGTGTGTGTGTGTGTGTGTTATATGCATGCTCATGTGGGTACACACAGGTGTGGGTACAGGTGTATGCACATGCATATGGAGGCCAGAGGTTGATATCAGGCATCTTCCTCAATCACTTTCCACCTTAGCTTTTGAAAGAAGCCTCTCATAGAACCTGGAGCTTACTGATTGATGCAGACAGTATGGTTGGCCAATGACCTCTAGGGATCCAACTGTCTCCCCTCCCCCTTCCCCCACCTTCCCTCCAGCACTGGGCACACATAGCACTACTCCTGGCTTCTTACTAGAGTGCTGACTTGGTTCCTCAGGACTTTCCTGCCTGCACCCTCTCTCCTGGCCCCAGCAAGGAGCGGGTTTCTTATTTCTATACCAGTCTTTCATAGTCAGAGCCTTGCATGGCGCCTGCAGAGAACTTAGAAGACAGTAATACATGGCAGACCTCCAGATTTCCAGCAGTGCTCTCCGGAAGAAGATGGCTGGGTGCTATATGACAAGACAGTCTCCTAGAACAATAGAAAATAGATTTTTTTCTCTGTAGTTAAGTGACTCGACCTTACGTAAGTTGGGTATGACCACCTGTTTTCTGTGCCTCTGGCTCAGTAGCTCAGGGAAGGGTATAGTAGGGTGGAGGCCTGCATAAGTCCCCACATGCAAACACCCCAAGTGCTCATCAGTGTATGGGTAGAATATTACTCAGCCATAAAGTTAATAAAGTTATCTTTATGGGATGACATGAACCCTGAGCACAATATGCCTATACAATAAGTTTACATCAGAAGAGAAAATGCCATGTGATATTATGAAGTTTCTACAAGAGCCAGGCTCTACGAGACAGAAATCAAACCACAGGGATGTCATGAGGAGTCTGAGGAGGGGAAATAGGGGTTTGCTAGTTAAAAGTTTTTTAGTTTTTTCTGGAATTTGTTTTTAAAACCTTGAAAATAATGGTGGCGTTATGCAATACTGTGTGTGTGGTTAGTGACATTGCATCTAACACTTACAAATGTTTACAGTGGCATATCTTAGGATCTGTCCTCGATAAAGCCTGTGGAATTATTCATTTTAAATAGATGCACTATTTGGTATATAATTTGATCTCAATGAAGTTTTCTAAATGAATTAAGCAATTTGTATTAGTCAGGGCTCTTTATAGGAACAGAACCAATGGGATGAAAACAAATAGGTGTGTGTAATATCTATGTACATATATTGCATATGTAGTATACACACCAACACACACTCTCACACACAACTCACACAGTCCTGTAGGACAACTCCAACCACTCAGGCCCCTGGCCTTAAGAGCCAAGTGATGACCAGGTCCTCAGCTCTCAGGACTGATCTTGCTCTTGCTACTGCTTTAAAGCTGGCCTAATACATTCTCGTGTGTGTGTGTGTGTGTGTGTGTGTGTGTGTGTGTGTGTGTGTGTGTGGTTTGTGGTATGTATGTATATGGTGTGTGTGTATGTGAGTCTGTGTGGTATGTGTGTGTGTGTTATGTGTGTGTGTGTGTTATACGTGTGTGCCCCCCTTGAACACAATATTAGGAATCAGATCTGGGCCCTCACACATGCTGAGCACATGCTACAATTTCTGAGCCACACCCCCAGCCCCAGATGGAATCTTTAGAATCTGGAGGTTGTTTATGTTTGGCAAAATATTCCTGGCAAATTACCAGGGAAAGAAATCACAGCAACATCTTTGCTGAACAGTTATGGCTGAAGGAAAAGGGAACCAACCCAAAATGAAAGAGGGATGAGTTGAGTGACGTGCTTCACCCTCACGTGCATCCAGAAGGAGGGTCTTCACAGAGGGGAGTCTTAGAGGTCAGGGCTGCTATCACACTGGAGTTAGGCTAGGCCTTGAATCCAGTCACTACAAGCCTTACTAAGGAGGTGATCTTGTGAAGATGGAGGAGTCTGGTGTCACACAGGAAGTGACAATGATTGCCAGGGCCTGAAAGAGGCAGACAGGATCTCCGGGAGAGCCCGTGAGGGGAGCAAGCTCAGTGTCACTAGCAGCTTGTCCAGACCTGAGCAGGAATAAATCATTTAAGATGCTACCTTTGTTATGGTGGTCATTGGAAACTTGTAGAGGGGAGGAGAATCCCCACTCAGATATGGAAGTGGGCTTAAGGAGGAGGCAGAGACAGAGTTCATTAACCACACTGGCCCATCCCGACTCCCCACTAATGCCTGCCTCACTTCATGAGACTGGCCAAGATAGGAAACTCACCCATCTACCTTCCACTACAACCAGTTCCAGCTTTGTACAGTTTTTCTTCATAATAAGCCCCAAATCTGTCCTCAGATCTCAGAGGTGACTATTCGCTCCTCTTGATGTACACATCAAATCTTGCAGAAGAGGAGACTGTCATGAGTTCTTTTTCTTTTTCTTTTTTCTTTTTTATTTTTTTTTTTTGGTTTTTCGAGACAAGGTGTAGCCTTGGCTGTCCTGGACTTGCTTTGTAGACCAGGATGGCCTCGAACTCACAGAGATCCGCCTGTCTCTGCCTCCCGAGTGCTGGGATTAAAGGCGTGTGCCACCACACCCAGCTCTGTCATGTGTTCTTTCTCTCCACCTCTCATCCGGTCCTTTCAGCTACATCTCTCTTACATGTTTTCTTCCCATGAGCATCCAAATTCCTTCCCTTTGAACACACCCATTTCATTCCTTTTTGCCCCCACTTTTCATGTATATGTGTATACACGTTTGCATGTGTGAGCACATGCATGTCTGTGTATGTGTGTGCACATGTAATATATACACACCTGTGGAGCATGCTGTGAATCCTCCTCAAATGCTCTCCCACCTTATTCAGTGAGGTAAGCGCCTTTAATCAAACCCAAAGCTTCCTAATACACTAGTCTCCTAGGCAGCTAGCTCTGGAGAACCCCCACCTCCAGAGGCTGGACTCGTAGGATGGCCACTGTAGCCAGAAGGAGTGAGGTTCTACTGACCCATACTCCAATCTCCACGCTTGCTTGGGAAGTGCTCAATAATAAAGCCATCTCCCCAGCCTGTGGTCACTCTAGGAGTGGCCTGACCTCCACTGGGGCGGGGTGGGTGAGCTGAGGTGGGGTGGGGGTGGGGCTGGAGCCACTCTATTCCTCTTCTACTTACTGATTTGGGGATGCCCCACACACACTCATGGCGGTCAGCCGTGTGTTATCAGCAGAGTGCCCTGCAGGTTCTACGGTAGTAACTTTCCTTGTTGCTGTGACAAAATACTCTGATCAAAGTGGCTTAAGGAAAGAAAGGTTTGTGTTGGCTCACAGTTCAAGGGAGTGAAGCACGGTGACAAGAGCTCAAGGCAGCTGGTTGGTCACACTGCACCTGCAGCCAGAAAGTGGAAGGTGATGAAGAGTCCTGATGGTGCACACCCTTTGTCCTTTGGTGCTGCTCTCTCTTAGGGTGACTCTTTCTACCTCAATTAACTTAATCTAGAAAGCACTTCACAGACTTGCACAGAGATTCATCTTCCAGATGAGTCTAGATCCCCAAGCTGACAAGCAAGATTAACTTGGACAGACTCCACCCCGTCCAAAGAGGCAGTGAGCGCTGTGCAGCTCTGCCACTTAGACAGAAGGCAGCCTGGGGCAGAATTCCTCTGGGTAGGCTCAGAGAGCAAAACACCAGACCAGGGCTCCAGGGCTCCAGAACAATTTGGGATTAGAGGGGGATTATTTTATGCTCGCCAAAGGAGGAGGAGAGAGACCCCCTAATTCCCCAGAAAGGGTTAAGTCCAACTAATACGATGACAAGCCAGGTGTGGTGGTGCAAACCTTTAATCTTAGCACCTGGGAGGCAGAGGCAGGCAGATCTCCACGAATTCAAGGGCAACATAGTGAGGTCAGCCAAGGCTGCGTAGGAAGATCCTCACTCAAAAATAAAATCTATAATAACAGCCTTTGGGTGAAGTAGGGAGTATGATATAAATATCATTACATTTGCTAACACTTTGTTCTCCAGTGATAATTGTCACCAGTGTCACTAAGCACATCTCAGAAAGTTGCCCCCCACCCTGCAAGCTGGCATGATTAGCACCATCTTGCAGCTGAGGAAACCGGCTTAGAGACGTGAAGTGCTCGTCCCAAAGCCACACATGTGACAGAGAGCAGGGTACACTTGACAGGTTTGTTCTTGAGTGGCAGGTTGCAGTGTAGCCAAGCTGTCAACTCTACACCGAGATGCAGAAAGTTGAGTATCACACAGCCTGAGAGAAGATGGCTCCCAGTGGGTCCTTTGTCCTACATAATGGAGTTCATGCATCTCCTCACAGCTGGGTCCCAGTCACAAACTTGTGCACCTCCTTTCAGGCCAACATTCAACCCTCTTACTCTGACTGGACAAAGCTCAGCAAATGAAGGCATGATCTCTAAGTTGTCCTCACTGGACCCAAAGCCTTTCTTGTTTGTAAAGCATCCCATCTGTGGTCCGATCACCTCACCTGTATTCCCTACATCCTATTCTGTTCCTATTGTCCTCAGAGGAAGTCCCTGTGACCTACATTAGGTTCTCATGCTTGCAGGGCAAGTACTTTCCCATCTCCCGAGGCCCCTGGAACCAAGGTAGTTAGGAGTTCTCTGTCCTTTTTATCCACAAAGCCTAAGTACGCCTCACTACATGCTACGGTCTACTTCAGAAGTATTTCTCTCACTTCCTCGTTCAAATGCTCCAAGCCCCTCATCAAAAAAGAAGTGTGAGGTGGAGGATGTGAGGCATAGGAGAGGAATTGTAGGGGAGAAATGGGAGATCATGCCATGCTCAAACAATTAAAAAAATTAATTAAAGATAGGTCTTCAATCGTTTATGCAAGTTGGCGTCTTCTCAGCTAGGTGCTTGGGTAGAGAGCATACAATAGCGCTGATGCTAAGCTCCGCCTTCCCAAAGGTAGACTCTTTGCAGCTGTTGACCTTCACATGAGAACATGCCATGGCGGAAATCTGAGATTTTTATCCCCCAGCCCTACACATGTCCTTAAAGAGGGTAAAGCAAGGCCCTGCAAATGGCTACCAGTGGCCATCTGGCTTTCGTCCACAGTGTGTTCTTGAGTGGTTGTCTCTCCTGTTCACTCATGGTGTTTCCTTTGGAGGACTCATAAGCTCTCTAGTGTTTTGTTCTGTGCAGGCAGGATTAAAGGATCATGAAGGCCCTTGTTGGCTGGGCTCTTCTGTCTCCGTTTGCCTGCTGTTTGTCATGGCTGTCTTTGCCAAGGGCTTCCATGCAATGTTTTTGGGGGTAGAGTATAAATGATTGGCAAGGGGCCGTGGGATGAACTGTGCTGGACTCTGTCGCCCCATCTCAATAGTGCCGGTGTCCTATTTCCTGCCTTCAATGCTGCATCTTCTTACCAGGTGGACTCTAGCTCTGACTCCCTCAGGTGCCTGTCCTGGAGGCTCATCAGACAGACAAAGACAGAGCTACACAGCTTTCATTAATCCACGTGGAAATAAAAAAGATTAGGCTGCCCAGGCCCTGGGGACACTGGGAAAATGACAGAAATAAGTGTCATTTTGTGCATCTGGTTTTTGTGGGGGTGGCGTAGTGAGGGTGGAGATAAAGCCTTAAGTCTTTAATAAGGCTAGAAATTAAATTGGGATTAACAGCAAGATGAAGCGTCTCCAAGAACTGCACAAGGACACACCTGCTTGGGGCTTTTTGGCCTGGTTTCCAGAACATTCTCTGTACTGTTAATACTTATCTCCAGCTTTTCTCTAGTTGAAAAGCTAGTCATTGCGCATTTGGTTTCAGGTCCACAACCCGCTCTGCAGATGGGCTCCGCTTGCTTCAAGGGGGTGCTGCCTCTAAAGCTGTCATTCTGCAGTTTCCAGTTTCTGCAGTTTCACAGGAGCCTGGAGATCTGGCCTAGGCCTGTGAAGTGAGGGGCTTCCCACCAAAGGTGAGCAAGGGCCTACGCCCTGTGGGCTGGGGAGAGAAGAGGAGTGGGAGGGGAAACACTGTGTTTTGATTTCTCAAAGTTTCTGAAAGCTGGAAGTTCAAGATCTGGGTCCAAGCAAGGTAGGTTTCATTCTGAGACCCGCCCCCCCATGCTTGTATATGCTACATTTCATGAGAGAGAGAGAGACAGAGACAGAGACAGAGAGATAGAGACAGAGACAGAGAGACACAGAGAGACAGAGACAGACAGAGACAGACACAGACACACAGAGAGAACAGGGACGGCTGAACTTACATCTCTTCTCTCAAGGGTACTAGGGCCACTGTAGCAGGGATGTACTCTGTGGCCTTACTTTAGCCCGAACCTCTCCTTTCTCCAAGCACAGACACATTAGGGTCCTTGCTTCTCCATGATGAATATTCCTCCAAACATTCAGTTCACAACAGGCAGTGATTCGGAGCGGGGCTTAAACAAAGAAGTTCATGGCCATCATAGAAAAATATTTTGCCAACATCTGATTGCCTGGCTGATAAACTGATACACTGCCAGACAAGGTGGGGGCGTGTATCTGTAATCCCAGGGCTTGGGAAGCTGAGGCAGGGGGATTTTAGACCAGCTTAGACTACACAGCAAGACCTTATCTCAAAACAAAATAGAAAACAACAACCCCCAAACCTGTCACCTAAAGCAACACGTAAATATCATTTCTATGTGGTATTATTTCTATATTTAGCATGATTTTCTCTTGTAATAGAGAAAGCAATAGAAATATATATCATCTAACTATGAGAAGTAGGGGGGGGAAAGGTAAGCATGGGCGAGATGGCTCAGCAGGTCAAGGAGCTTTCTTCCAAGCCTGAGTCTTTTCTCTGGGACCCACATGGCGCAAGGAGAGAAGTGACCCCTGCAAACTGTCACCTGACCTCCACATGTGCACTGTGGTGTATGCGCAAAAACAAAACAAATAAGCAACAACAAACACAAAGCACGGGCCAGCCGGGAGGACAATTAATCTCTCCCTTACTGCTTGTCCAATGCGGAGGGGTCGGCCTTGAAACTGTATGCACACCACAACAAACATGAACTCCAGGAGGTCACACATAGGTACATACACACACACATACATACATACATACACACATACACACACATACATACACACACACATACATACACACACACATACATACATACATACATACATACACATATACATACATACATCTGTGATTGTAGCAAAAGTAATCAATGAAAAAGAGGCTATCAGTTGAGAATGGGGACATGGTTGGGGTTTGAGGGAGGGTAGCTGGGAGGAGCTGGAGGGAGAAAAGAGGGAGTGATAAGATTTTATTTCAGTTATGGGCTGGAGAGATGGCTCAGCCATTAAAGGCTAGGCTCACAACCAAAATTAATTTTATTTCAATTAAAAACGTATTTTTTAAAAAAAGAAAAAGTGTGACGCTTTCTAATAAAAATTGCTGACACTCTTTGCTGGTGCATGTATAGTTGCCGGAAGCTGGCACACTTTTGCAATTTAGCTTTCATTTTATTCTTGAGGCAGGGTCTCAGGGTGGAGGCCAGGCTGTCCTCTCACTCCACCCCCTGCTTCAGCATCTTGGCTGCTGAGTCCACAGAACTTTATGGAAGAGGAAACAGAAAGAGTGTAAGAGCCAGAGGGGATGGAGGACACAGGGCCTCTAAACAGTTTGTAAAAAAGTCTTGAAAGCATCTGGTGTTAGCTCCACCAAGTACTTTCTTCTTCTGTAATTCTTTTAGCCATTTCAGATCCTTTGTGTGAGCGTTTCATAACCAGCTGTCCCAGTTAGTGTTTCTGTTGCTGCAACAAAACACTGTGACCAAAAATCAAGTCGGGGAGGAAAGGGTTCATCTGGCTTACACTTCCACAGCACTGTTCACATTGGAGGAAGTCAGGACAGGAACTCAAGCAAGACAGGAACCTGGAGGCAGAAGCTGATGCAGAGGCCATGGAGGGGTGCTGCTTACTGGCTTGCTCCCCATGGCTTGCCCAGCCTGCTTCCTTATAGAACCCAGGACCACCAGCCCAGGGTGCAGACAAGTCAAGCAGCATGCTGTGCCGGGTTCTGTGTGGCGGAGTGCGTCCACGTGCACTTGAGTTTCTTTTGGGTACTCACAGCTGAAAGGGGCTTGACTGGGTCGGAAACTGGATAAGCACAAAAGCCAGAGAAGTGAAAGCTTTGCAAGTGCCCTGCAAGGAATAGGATATTCCAAAGCCACGTAGGAAAACATCACAGCGCGTGGGATGAAGTAGAACTTCATGACCCACCAACTGTGCAAGAGCAGAGACTGTCCCTCCTCAGAGTGAACAGCTGGCAGAGCATGTCCTTGGAGACAATCTCAAATCACGCAGTGTGACAGGCCATGCCAGTTCCCAGGACAGCCAGGCACATGGGAATGTTGGCATAAAGAGGTCGGAGTTACAGTACCAGAATCATAGTGCCAAGGCACAGTTCTGCCAAATACTCAGCACAGAGGGCCTCTCAGGTCACCCAAGACTTGTTCCAGCCTCAGAAGGAGGGACCGGCCATCGATACCCACCAACTCCTATTTGCACCTATGACTAATACGCAGCAACCTAGGTTCACTCTCCTATTAGACTTGGCCTGGGGGCTGAGGGCCTGATAATCTGCAAGTAAACCAGACAAGATTCCTGCCCCCCACATGGGGAGGGGCTTACATCCCATTTAATAAGCACTATGATACAGAAAACAGTCTTCCAAATGCTTCCTGTGCACCCATTCGGTTGCCAATCACAGCAGTCCTATGTGGAGGGGAGGCTGGCCTACAGTGGGCAGATGGAAAGATGAAGTATAGTACCAGAAGACATTTGACTGTAGCCTCCCGGCCTTGATATTTACTTGAGTCAACAGGGTGGTT
This sequence comes from Acomys russatus, assembly GCF_903995435.1. Lineage (NCBI taxonomy): Eukaryota > Metazoa > Chordata > Mammalia > Rodentia > Muridae > Acomys > Acomys russatus. Next base: position 69,699,923 of record NC_067144.1, on the reverse strand, counting down.
AGGCATCCCCCCCCCTTCCTCTCACACAAACATTGTCCAGTCAGATATTGTCTGAGGCACCGTGACACAGTGAGAGGGAGCTGTCAGGCTGGCAGAAGACAGACTCTGTTTGGCTTTTGTCAAGTGGAAGCTCTGAAGCTAAAGCCACAGGAGGTGGGCTGGTGGAGACAGGCTCTCCAGAGAGGAGACTGCAGGGACATGGGGGTAAGGGCTGAGACAGTGAGAGATGGGGCAGGGCCAGCTGATGAAAGGGGTCAGCGGGAAGTCCTGTGGGGAGCTGCATGGCATCCCATACCCAGCCCAGCTCTGTCACTTCTGAGAAAGGAAGTGAGGGAAAGGGGCACGGAGTAGAGAAAAGGTCAAAGGCCGAACTGGGCCATGGTTGTCTTATTAAAAGTTTAGCTTTTTGTGGTTAATGTGGAGGTTTGATCAGAGAAATGAGACATGAACTATAATCATATCTGTGTTTCTGTATCCCATACGTGGTACTGATGAGCTCAGTGGCCTACAGAACAGATGCAGATGATATAGAAAGAGAGATAGTGGACATAAGTGATGGGAAAAGTAAGGGTAGTATAGAAGATCGCCGGATAGGTCAGACAGTAAGGGTGGGAAGACAGAGCAAACATAGTACACACAGTTGTCTTGGTTTCTTCTGTCCTTGGGCAAATGCCCTGACAAAAAGCAACTTAAGGAAGAAAGGATTTATTTCAGCTCACAGGTCCCATCCCTCACATTGGGGAAGTAAAGGTGCCATATCACACCCACAAGTACACATAGACAGCAGTGAACACGTGCACACTCCTGTGCTTTCTCTACATTAGACAGCCTGGCTTCCCCACCCAGGGAGCGGTCCTGTTAATGGTTGGAAATGGCTCTTCCCACATCAGCCAACGTAATCAAGACAAACCCTCACAGACTCAGGGGCTAAGCTTCATCTGGATAATCGTCCCAGGTCTGCCCTGTGAGTCTAGATTCTGTCATGTTGGCAGTTCATACCGAGCATCCCGTATGGCATATAGGTGGTTATAAATAGCAGGGAGCTGTAAATCAAACACTAGCTTAATTGATAGACGTAGATAATAAAAAAGATGGTAATGACTGATAAAAGTCTATTATAGATAAATAGATTGATAGGCAGCTCAAGGTAAAGATGGTGGTAGAGAGTGACAGAGGAGGCCTCGGGAGTTAAAGATGGGAGTTTGTGGGGATTTTCTCAGTCTGTTGGCCCTTGCTAACCCCACACAGACTGGTGACAGGAGGATGGAGGAAAGGCATCCCCAACACCAAGGCTAAGTCTACGTCCTACCCTACTCTGCTGCTGACATCCTTCCCTGAAAACAACACGGCTGTCTTTCCTAAAGTCTCGTTTACTTTGGCCTGGGTTTCCCTGCCTGGCCTGCATAGTCATAGATGGCTAGGCAGGGACAAATGCCACGGGTAAGTGCTGCCTTGTCTCCAGTGGCAGTGGTTGGAAAAGCCTGCTTCCAAGTCCAAGCTGCGAGGGAGAGAGAGAGTCAAGGTTAATGCTGGGGCCTCAGGCACACAGCCTCTGTAGCCTTCACCCATTCTCCCCTATTTTCACTGTTATATCTCGCTGGCCAGCGGCCCACAGGCTCCTGGCAGAGACAAAACGGAGTACCACAGCCACCATCCAGGGGAGATTAACACCTGAACAGAGCTGCACCTCTGAACAGTTGCTTCTACACAAGGTGCAGTGTGAATGGCCATGGTCCCCCATGATGTCTTAAGGAGAGGAGGGCTGTGTACAGGCAGAGACAAGCTCTATGCTGCTCCTCAGATCTGGCTCTGAGCTTTCCTTCTTGCCAACTGTCCATTTCACCCATGTTGCCTTAACCCAAAATCTTCCTTTCATGTCAAGAGACATGATGAGTGGTGTCGTCCTGGTATCTGCACAAGTTCCCCCACCTGACAGCCTGTCACGGCCGTTCACGCTGTGCAATCAGCTGTGCAATCCCGCGTGTTCATTTGAATATAAATAAGCTGTTCAGTAACATGTTAGGTTGCCATGTTTACAAATACACTCCAGGTATTTAGATGATCCAGAACACCTCGTGGAAGCCGCAGTGGGGGCCGGTTTAAATTACTTAAGCCTATTATCAGTCACCCAGTGATTCCTTGCACATAGTTCTGTCTCCTGTCTACTCTTTATCAAAACTAAAATATGCTCTTTTGGGGGTTTTGGGTTTTTTTTTCCCACTGTAATCTTCCCAATAATCTTCCAGACAGTTCTTAATAAGCAGCTGCCTCAACATAGGTCTGTTTTCTTTTCTAATCCCTGCTGACTTAATTCCTGCCTCTTTTTGAAATAGATGCAGATAAATAGGGAAAAGATTTTATTTAAAAAAAGTGCTCTCTGTAGTTTCCATATTAAATAGTAACTCCTGACCAATGGTTTATACATAGCACAAAGAAAGGAAAGGCATGTTTTAATGAGGTTAAGACCTAAGATATACCTAGTGATAAACTCCTAGGAGGAGGGCAACATGCACTTCAGATGACACCTGTCGGCTAGCTCTGTCAACTGGACACAGCCTAGAGTCATCTCCAAAGGGAGTCTTAGTGGGGGAGGGGGGGATTTCCAGGCTCAGATTGGCTTGTGGGCATATCAGTGGCAGATTGTCTTGTTAGTTGGTGGAGGAGGGCCCTGGCCACTGTGGGTGGCACCATTCTCTGAGCAGACTATGTAGAAAGACTAGCTGAGCACGAGCCTGTGCAGGATCCAGCAAGCAGTATTCCTCCATGATTTCTGCTCATGTGCTTGCTTGAGTTTCTACCGGCACTTCTGGAAGCATCAGCCATATAGACCCTTCCTCCCTTAAGTTGCTTTGGGTCAGGGTGTTTTGTGTCCTGTTTGTTTGTTTTTGGAGCTGAGAAGTGAACCCAGGGCCTTGCACTTGCCAGGCAAGCCCTCTACCACTGAGCTAAATCCCGAACCCCAGGGCTTAGCATGCTATCGGATCTATTTCCAGGGTTCTGGTAATGGGGCTACTGGTCTGGGTACCACATTGGATAGCAAGGTTCTAGGTGACAGGGGCATCCAACTGTACTGGTTTGATTGAGAATGGCCCCCACAGGCTCATATATTTCAATGCTTGGTTCCCAGTTGGTGAAACTGTTTGGGAAGGATTAGGGGTGTAGTCTTGATGGAGGAGGTGTGTCTTTGACTTGATGGAGGAGGCGTGTCCTTGAGGAGAAGATGGACTTTGAAGGTTCATACCATTCCCATTTAACTCTCTGCATGCCTCCCAGCATAGGGGGGTTGAAGGGCAGTTGTGGATGTCCTTCAGTGATGTGCCAGAAGCTGCTAGAAGCCTTACTATCTCTTCTTTTTCCTGCTAGACACAATCTTGGTTTTGCCTATGTTGGTGTCCTACTCTGGCCACCTATGTATATCAGAGAAGGGTGGGACCCTGGGGTGTGGGCCACCAGGAGTGCTGGACCTTCCATATCATTCTGTGTTCTTTGCCCTGTCCATGAGTGGTTCCAGAATAGTTGATGGATAGGTCCTTAACAGGTCAATTCTATAGCCAATGGAACAGGAATTCTATAGCCAATGGGACAGGAAGGGGCTGAGGGGCTTTGAAGAGAGTTTCTTTGCTCATGAAAAGAGACGTGGAAGGAGTGGGAGAAAAAAGTCAAGATGGCTCAATGGGTAAAGTGCTTGTCCTACAAGCATGAGGAGCTGAGTTCAATTCCCAGCACCCGCATAAAGAGCCAGGCGTTGGTAACATTTTCTTGTCATCCTAGTGCCAGGGATGCAGGAACAAGAGGATCCCTGGGGCTCACTGACTGGCCTGGTCAAATTGGCAAGTCCTGGCTGGGTCAGTGAGAGACCCAATCTCAGAAAACAGTAGATGGGCATGGTGGCATAGGTCTTTAGCACTCAAGAGGCAGAGGCAGGGATTGGGCTCTGTGAAGTTGAGGGCAGCCTTGTCTACACAGCAAATTCCAGGCTAGCCAAGGCTATAAAGCGAGAGCCTGTCTCAAAACAAACGAACAAACAAACAGCAAAACATAGGTTGACCTCTGGCTTCCATATGTAGCTGCGCATGCATGAACTTGCGCCATGGTGAGGGTGGGGTTAAGTGTCTGCCTCCAGTCATATCATCTGTGTGCATGAGATGCAAGAATGAAACCGCCATGCTGCCAGCTGCCAGAAGATGGGCGTGCCTTGGAAGGAGAAGTGAGACAGAGAAACAAGAGTGGCCGAGCCAAAGACCAAGCCACGCGTCCTTCCCATCCCTTCGTGTAGAAGGTGCCTTGTGGGTTACATGACTAGAACGGGAATTGCCGATAACTCACCTTAGCACATAGCATGCTTTGCAGATGCTCTGAGACTCACTGGTGGCTCCAAGGGCAGCAGACTTAGGAAACTATCCAGGAAGTGCGCCCTCGGGCCTCCTGCTAACCACTGCCTGTATGAACAGGTATTTTCCAACTGGAAAGTTCACAGGACATTTGTTGTTGTTGTTGCTTATTAGTTTGCTGTATTGAAACTTTTAGGGTACATTTTTCTAGGGAATATTTACCAATCTAACTCAAGGACTTTTTTTCATTTTACTTTTTTTTTGTTTTTGTTTTTGTTTTTGGTTTTTTTTTTTTTTTTTTTTTTGGTTTGTTTCTTCGAGACAGGGTTTCTCTGTGTAGCCTTGGCTGTCCTAGACTCACTTTGTCGACCTGGCTGGTCTCAAACTCACAGCAAGCCGCCTGCCTCTGCCTCCCAAGTGCTGTGATTAAAGGTGTGTGCCACCACGCCCGGCCTCGTTTTACTTTATAAGGGCAGTGTTCAGGGGCGGGTAATAATAAGGGGCGGGTCATATCACAAGAGCCTTCACAGTGACACGGGTCCTGCAAGGTTTTTCCTTTATACTGTTTTTATTCTTTAGGAAGTTCATATATTCTTGTATGTACTTCCCACTCCTCCTCCGACCACTCCCAGGTGCATCCCTACCAACATCCTGCCCTAGGAGTGCAATCTGCACTGCCCATATACTCCTGGGTGTAGGACCACACCCTGGATGAGGAAGTACCCACCAGGGGTCTATACCCTTAAAGGCAGCTCATTCTCCTCCCTTGGTGGCCATCAGCTGTCAATAGCTCCTCAGCTCAAGGTGAAGACTCACAGGCTCCTCCCCTCCTCCACGCTGGAGTGTTGATTGGCCAGATCTAGTGTAAGCATCCTTACAGCTGCAGCCCAGTCATGTCTGAAGGACACTGTTTTCAGTTCTCCCTGGTCTCTGGCTCTCACAGCCCTTCTGCCCTTGTAATGGTCTCTGAACTTTAAGGGGGAGAAGACAAGATTTAAGTGTTCTATTTGCCACTGACACTCTGCACTTTGACTAGTTTCCACACTCCTTTTATACATGAAGAAACAGGAACACAGAAAGTCTAAGTTGTTTGCCTGAAGCCACACAGCTTATGACATAGATTGGTGGGCTTTGACCCTCAACAGTTGGCTCCCACCAATGTACTCTTTGGCCACGCTGTGGCTAGGCACACTGTAGTACCCCCAGCTGAAGAACTGGGTGGTCAGAGAACTCTGCAGAGAAGTAGTCATGTCTGCTCAGGACTCAGCTCCTGGCACCTGGCTACTAAGGGCCCATCAGTGCATCAGAGTGAATGGCCCAAAAGATTCTCAAAGGCCAAAGGCTCAACTTCTTTTTTGCGCCTGTGCCACCCCAGCTCCCCACCCCCACCACCGAAACTGGATACCCCTGTGGCTCTAGCCTTCAGTCCACTCCTCCACCACATCACACCTTTGCCTCTGCTGTTCTTTATCACTTTCTCTACCTCCTCAGACAGACAGACAGACAAACACTCCCCATCTCTTGCTCCTTGATAATTTCTGTTTATGCTTCACATTTCAAGTAATTCTTTAGAGGGTTCCGTGCTATCATCTAAACTGCCCTCTCCTCTCACTAGACCCGCCCGCCTTGCTATTTCCTGTGAGCCTATGGGCCAAGTGTGGAGCTCACAACACAATTTGCTTCTACCCACCATGTGGGTACCCAAGATGGAACTCAGGTCATTAGGCTTAGCGGCAAGCCCCTGGATACACAGAACTGTCACACACACACACACCCACACACACACACACACACACACACGCACAATCATACACACATAATCACACCATGGACACACACTCATACACTACACACACATGCACACACACACACACCACATAATCACACACACATATACACACCACGCACACACACTCATATACCACACACATACACACACACACACACACACACAGACCCCACCTCATGCCCCCACATTGTTGCTATGACACTTATCAGAACTTATCATTTTATTTGTTTGTGTGATTATGTGCTTGGTCTCTGTCCTCGCCAAAGACAGGAGCCTTTCTACATGTGTGCCACCATGGCTGTTGTCAGCACTGTTTCTGCAGTGACAGGCACATTGTAGCAATAGCAAAATCGTCACAGAAAAGGAAGGAAAAAGAAGCCAAGACGAAGAAAAGTCAGAAGGAGGGGAGGGAAGAAAAATCAAGAGAGCAAGGAAGTGAGGAAGAAGGAAAGGAAGAGAGAGGGAAGGAGGGAGGAAGAGAGGGAAGGAAGGAGGAAGAGAGAGGGAAGGAGGGAGGAAGATGAGGTCCCCATGAGTTCCCACGCACCCACGTGGAAGATTTTTGATTGAAAATCTGCCTCCACTCGGCAGCCCCTGGCAGGGCCAATGGTTCCTTTCTGTGACAGTCACCCTTGTGTCCCCTTGCTCTCTCCTCTTCCCCTTTCTGTCTTCCCATTTCTTTATTCTTTTTCATGTTTACAAAAAACCTGAATGATTCAATAAGAGCAGTGTTTTAAAATTAAATTATCCTTCAAATCTAAAGTAAAGCATGTGTGCCGGGCTGGCGAGACATCGTTAGCATTGCTGGGTGGAGAGCCGGAGGCCCCCCTCCTCCACTCGTTTCACCTTACCAACTGCGTGAGTGGCTCTGTGACCCTGCGGTGTCCTGGGGCAGCCACACTCACATCCACATCCTAGAAAAACCAGCTGGGCAAGTAGGTTATGTGGCTGGAAAGTTGTGTGGTGGGTTCCAGAGTGTCCCATTCAACCATTTTAAAAAGTGAATTAAGAAAGAAGTGGTAGGAGAAAAAAAAAAATAAAAAACCCATGACTTGGAAATATGTACACAACTAGTGAAGTGTTCACACCGAGAATCAGTAAAGTATAGAATAAGCTTGGAAAAGAAGAGACCTCGAGTCTGGCACTAGGGAGGCGGCACCATGGTAAAAGCACTTGTTGCTTGTAAGAACGATGGATTGAGCTGTGTTCGGATCCCAAGAGTCCACATTAAAAGGCAGATGTAGCGCTGTAAGGTCTGTAATCTCAGTACACCCCTCTAGGAGGATAGGAGGCAGAGACAGGAGGGTCCCCAGAAGTTTATTGGCCAGCTAGCCAGCTGGTCTTACACAGGGTGAAGAGGCCCTGTCTCAAACGAGGTGAAACGGGGAGGACCGACACTGAGGGTTGTCCTCTGACCTCCAGGCATGTGCCATAATATATGCCTACACCTCCCCCATGAACAAGAACACATGTATACACTCAGGTAACACACACACACAGAGACAAAGTAAATAAGTAACACAGAGGGAGAGAGACAAAGTAAATAAATAAAATAGTGAACAGTCTTTTTCAATGCTCTCCCTCCAAATTTATAATAATAATAATAATAATAATAATAATAATAATAATAATAATAATAATAATAATATAGTATTATTATAGAACAAGTCCAGCTACTTAGGAGATGTGACTATATTCAATGAATTGCCCTGAAATTCATTCTGTAGAGCACTGCGCTAGGAATATAACAATATCTGAGATGCTATCCATTAACAAAACTGTCGTGCTGCAGCCGACACTGTGTTCTCACGCTCCCTCAGAATAGAAAGCACACAGCCTCCACGCTAGTAACAGACAAATCAGGAAATGCCTTGAATCCTCTCTGTGGACTGGCTTCTAAACTAACAGTACCATGCATACATAAAGTATACCTCTCTTCTCCTCCTCCTCCTCCTCCTCCTCCTCCTCCTCCTCCTCCTCCTCCTCCTCCTTCTCTATTCCTCAAATAGTTCTGGAAGTTTCCACCTGGAATTGTTATTTTTCTGTGGCAGTTCTGGGCCATTTGTTAAATGTGCATCACACACCATAACGGAAGTGTGGGATAAGGAAGACTTTAGAGGCGGTTTAGTGTCTATTCTATAAATAAAAAAGGGAGCTGAGGGTCACATAACCTAGGACGCCGGGAAAAGCCACAACGTTTTCAATCACTTAATCAGTGAGGAAGCAAGAAAGGGCTTTCTGTCACTTTGGCATCTACTCAATCCATGTAGATCATTCTTTTTCTCACTGACTTTTTTCATTTCATTCATTCATTCATTCATTCATTCATCCATGCCACACAAGCTGACTGAGTACTCAGAAAGTGCCAGGTACTGTCAAGAGACTGCAGAAGGAAACGCAGACAGAGATTACCCCTTTGTAGAGTTTATGACCCAGGAACTCAGAATAAATTAAATTGCTGATTCTACTTCCCATTTAAGGTTTGTTGTTGTTGTTGTTGTTTTGTTTTTAAACAATTCTCAGAAACTGCTTAATTTAAAACCAAAGTATTGAGCAAGTGTCTGCTGACATAATCTAATCAGTGTGGCAGCTACGCATATAGCTGCACCCTGTTGCTCTCATAGAGAAATGAAAGTGGCTGGCATACATAGAATTTTTCAAAGACAGAAATTAAGCCCCACGAGAAAGCAACGCCCCAGCATACCACCCAGATTCAACAAGCCCATCTCCTGAACCAGAGAAGCTGTTGGAAGGAAGAAGGGGCAAGCTTTTCCAGTAAGAGACAGCATCCTAGTGGCTTGCTGAGGGAAGGCACACTCCCTGCCTGTGAGCAGCAGTCAGCACTCAGTCAAAATACACCAAGTTCAGAGTCAAGGCACTCACTTCAAAGATGCGGGGAGAACCCAGGGTTAACGGGGCTGGCGTCCAGTCCCGGAGCAGAGAGGAAGCCACGCAAAAGAGGACCCGGGCCACACAGAAGACCTAAGGGCCTGATGTCACAACATCCACGAAAATTATCTCCAGCATTCGGCTGCATGTGAGAACTCTGTTTATAAAGTTTTGTTCTCTTTCCTGGTGCTAGGCATCCATGTGGTGCCACCTTTACTCCTTAATAAAGTCATGAAAAGTGTCCCCTTTTGGTTTTGCCTTGCTTTTTTCTGAAGCCAAATTTCATGTTTGTGACACCAGTTAAAACAGTTGCTTTTTTAAAAGCTAAAACCAAAAACAAAAAAATACCTTAAGGAGACGGAGCTATATAGAAATTTTGGAGGAAAATGTTATATATTTTTAAGTCTAGGCTAGTAATTTTACACTTTGTCTCATAAGGACTTAGAATTTCTTTTCTGTAGTTAAATATTGCATAAAGCAAAATGGTTATATGTAGATTGACTGTTTGGATCCCATTTAAAAATAAAGCTATGGCCTGTGAGATGGCTTAGGGGCGCAGACCTGAGTGTGATCGCAGGGCCCACATAAAAGGGGTGAAAGAGCTCTCTCCCCCCTTCTCTGTCTCTCACCCTCCTTCTCTCTCTGTCCCTCCCTCTTTCTCTCACGCACAAGCACAATAAATAGATATAAAAATTACAGTAACATATTTTATACTTTGTATTGAAACAGTGACATTTAATTTTAAAGTACTATAAACCTTGTAATTCTTAAAAATTCAAGAGTACATTAACCAGATTTAGAATATTTAGGAGAAAAAATTACTTCAGTAATCCCATCAACTATTATATAATATTGAAATAGTTATGTTCACTGTGTTTAAAAGAATATTTGATTCTTTCCCATAATCATACATTTTACACGATTTAAGTAGAAAGATTTATTTTATTAAATAAACGTGTATTTTAAAAAGCAAGTATTTTGAAAGATCATAAGTTTCTTTGTTCCCTTGGTTTAAGGAAAAGCACTGTTTACCAGCCACAAAGGGATGGCAAAGCTGCAAGGGGCCTGTTGAACCCAGGCTACTTGAGCAGCCTTAGAAATGAGGTGTTTATGGTATGTCTCCTTTGTCTAGTTAATCTTTCCTCTTCATACATAAATACATTTTATTTTTATCAAATCCACCCTTCACCCCCTCCACAACCACTTCCCACCTCCTCTCTCTCTCTCTCTCTCTCTCTCTCTCTCTCTCTCTCTCTCTCTCTCTCTCTCTCGATATATATATATATATATCTCACTAGTGACTCCCACAGTGTTGTCCATGTACACATAGGAGAGGGTTGGCTGTCCACTGTAGCATGTACAACTTACCAGAGTCCCAGCCCTGATGAAAACTGACCGTCAGCAGCCTCCATGTAGGGCAAGGACCCCAAGAGTCACTCCCTCACCCATTCTGGAATGTTGCTTAGTGGGGTTCTGTACAGATCACATGCAAGCAGCCGTACCGCTGAGTTCATGGGAGCAGCACCCCAGTCATGTCCAGGAGGCATTGTTTTCCAGCTGTCTTCCCAGGTCACTGTTTCCTACAGTCTGGGAGAAGGGATCTGATACAGATGCCCCATTTGGGCATGAAGCACCCATCCACGTGATTGGTTGTGGTTCTCTGTGTTTAACTTCCATCCACTGCTGAAAAGGAAGCTTCTCTGGGGAGGAATGCAAGCCAGCCTAATCTATGAGAAGGAAGATGGACATTCAGAAGGTGGTAAGACGGCAGTAGAAGGCTCTCCCCTGGAGTCTCTGACCTCCTAGGCATGGAGTCTCCACCATGCGTGTGTTGCCTCCTGTTGAGCAGTTCTTAAATCGACTCCACCAACTGTTGCCTGCCCCCAAGACATTTGTGGGCATTGGTATCATTCTGGGAGAGCTACTAATGCAGCTTGCTGGGTTAACGTTGGTACCCTTTCCTTTCTGGCAGCCAGAGTAGCACTTACAGCACTATGAGAGGTAACCAACAGAGAGGTTTCCAGCTCACTACCGCCATGATTGCTCCAGGTTCCTCAGTGATGGTGTCTTAATCTCTGTGGTAGTTTAAATGACTCCATATGTGAGAATACTGGGGCCCCAGCTGGTGGAACTCTTTGGGAAATATTAGAAGGTGTGGTCTTATTGAAGATCTGTGACACTCGTGTGGGGAGGGGTGCTTTGGGGTTTTGAATTAGTTTCTCTCAGCATCTTGCTTGTGGGTTAAGACGTGAGCTCTCAGCTGTTCCAGTCACCTGGCACCATGCCTCCATTTCGCCATCATGGACTCTAACTCCCTGGAGCCATAAAGCCCAGTTAAATGTCTTCTTTTATGAGTTACCTTCACCATTAGTGTTTTATTACAGCAACAGAAAAGTGACTAATACAATTTCAAGTCTGACGGGCAACTAAGTGCACTGGCGATAGCCTGGACTGCCTTAAGGGTCTCTTGTATCCCTGCGCGTGTTCACATATGTGGGTGCTTGTGTCTGTGGAAGCTGGAGAGCAGCCTCGGGTGACTTTCCTCCAGAGCATCCACCTTGTTATTTTGAGGCTCACAGATCAGGCTGGCTGGCTTGCTGGCAAGCCTTAAGGGTTTGCCTGTTTCTGTCTCACCCACTGCTAGGATTCTGAGTATACCATCATGTCCAGCTATGTCGTGTGGGAGCTGGGGACCCACTCCAGGTCCGCATGCTTGCATGATAAATACTTTATTGACAGAGTGATTTGAATGAGATGCCCTTTGGTCTCAGGCATTTGGATACTTGGTCAGCTGGTAGGACTTTGGGGAGAGGATTAGAGGGAAGGTGGACTGCAGTCTTTTGGAGTGGGTGTCTGTAGGAAAGAGGCTTACTTTGTCTTTCATCAGGTCAGAAGCTGCTTGACAGTCCACAGGAGGAAATGTGGTCTTCATGGATGGAACTTGGGAAGGTCAGTGTGACAACCATCACAGACCCCAGGGAGGGAGTGTAAGAGACGGGGTGGGAGGAGGGGGAAGCAGCACCAGCCTTCTAGAGATGCATTGTGGGGAGCTAAGGGGTGTGTGTGTGGGGGGGGGGGGAGATTTCAGAGAGGAGGGGCTGTGGGAGACTGTAGGGAGGGACTGTGGGAGGGGCTTGGGGCTGCTGTGGGGAGGGGCTGTGGGGAAGGCAGGATGGTTAAGTGATGCTGATGCAAAGAGGAAGCTGAAACAGTTTTATGGAAATAGAAAGGCCTGGGACAGTGTAGAATTTCTGGGTGATTAGGCAGGTTCTCTGCGTGCCAGTTTGCCCGGGATGGTGTGTCCTCGTTGTTAGTCATGGAATTCTGGCATGAAGATCACAGTGGACACTGGGGCGCCCTGCCTAGCAAGGTGTTTTGTTTCATGGTTTTTCAGTTTGCCTGGGACCTGTCAGCAGCAGCAAATGCGCCAAGCTAATTTTCTCAAAACACATGCCAGTCTTTGAAGGTGGGGGAGAAGTTGTTTCACGGGAGGTCGGCTAAATGTCTGAAAAGATGGTTGCACTCAGCACTCAGATACAGCACACGTCTGTGTGAGGGGGTGGGACTGGAGCCATGGCTCAGTGGTTAAGAGCACTGGCTGCTCATTCAGAGGACCAGGGTTCTATTCCCAGTACTCATGTGGCAGCTGGGACTCTATACTTCCAGAGCTGGTGAATCTAACTCCTTCTACTGGCCTCCATGACCACCAGGTGCATAACTGACATACAGATATATTTGCAGATAAAACAGTTATACACATAAACTAAAAGTAATAACTGAAGGGGTGAAAAAAAGGCACAAAAGGGAGTGCCTCTCAGTGAAACAGGAATCCCTCAGACAAGCACACACACCTTTGAACTCACCCTGATGAAGACCTGCAAGGTGCCTAGCCGACACAGGAACTGACAACCTAAGGCAGATCCCCAAACCCACACACCCACGGAGCAAGAAAATTCAACACACATACACTTTTTTTAAAGTCCTTAAATTCTCTGAAACCAAAAATGAAAGTGATTCTCTACGAGAAAGTATAAGCAAGAAGGTTAGCTAAACCTAGTGTACAAATTAAGTATTTTTAAAAGTCGAAAGCAGAGAGCTGTAATTTTAATTTTTAAAAAATGAGCATGCAAGCATTTATGAGGAGGCAAAAAAAGAAAAGGTAATAGCATCCCAGAGGCAGAAGCATCTGGGCACTGATTGCTGCCTGAGAAGTTATCCTCTGTAAAGCGGGTAGGAATAGCAAGAGAAATCAAAAGACTTTACTTCTTAAGGACTCTCCGCAGTGTTCCTCCATCCTGAAGTAGTGTTCAGTATCTCACTGACATGTTTTCCATTGCTAAACTCAAAATGCACAATAGGAAACGACTGCCCAACACTTACTAAAAGGAGAGTGTCTTCTAACGTACCTCCAAGAGTTCCAGTTTTAAAGGTGGATGCCATCCCAGTCCTTGGAGGCCTTTTCTCTCTCAACATTTTAACAGTGGCTCTTCTAAAACTTCACGTTGCGTTTGCAAGGCCTACCAAAATAAACATTCAACAGCCAAAAGAAGTTAAAATAAATGGAAAAAGTAAGAGCAGATCCTGAAGACAGGCTGCCTGCAACAAAGTGCCCGGGAACATTTGAGGCTACTTAAGCAGTTCAGAACATCTCAAAATGAAAGCAAGCATCCTGCTAGGACCTAGTTAGGCCGTGTTTGATGTTGCAATGTTGATTTTCTATCATGCACTTTGAGTTAACACAGAGATACAACCTAATACAGTAAGCCTGGCTTCTCCCTTTAGGGTTCTGAAACCAGAAGAAATAGACTAGCTACTTGGTTTGAATTAGGATATATAGAATATTAAGGAATTGAGTTATTCTGCGACCACTTGCTGCTTACAGTTTCCCCATTTAACAGAATCCATACATTGGCCATGTTTTAAATGAGTGTTCTGTAACAGAGCAGAGGGTGGGGACGGGTTTTGATTGCTTCAAAGTGCTTAATTTGTATTAAAGCTAAATCCAGGGCCTCTGAAACCTCAGGGACTTTTGATGTGGATTTTTTGGACTGGTTCACACACCTTGAGACAAAGGACTATAGTTAAGATATGGAGGGAAAGGGTGTGTGTGTGTGTGAGAGAGAGAGAGAGAGAGAGAGAGAGAGAGAGAGAGAGAGAGAGAGAGAGAGAGAGAGAGAGAGAGAGATGCTGGGCAAATTTATTCCTGAGGCAGCCTGGAATGGGCTTCAGAAAAATGGATTGAGTGTCTTCCTGAAGAAAGGGCCTCTAAGTAAACTCAACTGCCATTCAGAAGATTTGCTCCAACACTTACCAAGAGGTACAAGAAGAAAGGAAAATCTGTTGTCAGGTCTGGGGTGTTTATCAGCTCCCCGTGAGACACTTGACCTAATGCTGCGTCCCTCCCTCCCCACCTAATCCGCTGATCTGCATGCCCTGGCCTCCCAAGCCTCAGCCCACAAGGCTGGCAAAATTGCCTGGGACACTTATCCCAGCGCATTGATCCCTCTGTATATTGTGCAAAACTCACCTACTCCCCCTTCCCTCCCACCCACCCCCTCTTGCGCCTCCCCCGAAATTTAATTCTGCTCACAAATTGTGAAATAAGTTGTTTGGGCTGGATTTGTGGAGTGAATTGTGTCATTAATGAAACAGTCTGTTCATTATACAGCCGAGGGAGGGAAGACTTAGCGCTCCCATACCCCGGGACCCAGGCAGGTTAACGTTTCAGACTGACAGTTGACAAAAGAATGAATAGGGCTCTGCTGTCAAATCAGGCTTACAAACAGCTTGGCATACAAACAGTTACTGCTTGTGTGCGTGCGGATTTAGGGTCCCCGTCTGCTAATGCCCCAGATTTGTAAGTACAAATTGGTTAGTCTTCAAACTGTTTGCGAAAGGAATAAAATGGCCAAAAATTAGTTTGTTTTTAGCCTTCTCCCCTCCCCTCCCTGCTCCCGAAAGTGAAACATGAAAAACGAAAAGAAAAGGGTAAAGTAGTGTATAGTGGTCTTGTGGAATATTGTTGAGTTTTTGCTGAAGGCACTAAATTAAACAGGACTATTGTTTAGCGGGAGGCAGACTGTCTGCGCCAGCACCCCACTTCTCAGGGAGCAGCTGAAAACTAACGGGATTCATTGAAGATGTGAGATTTTAGCAGAGAGCAGAGAGGGAGATCAAAAACCTCGTTTTAATCCATTTTAATATCTGTTGCTTAAAACTCAAAGCAAGGTCTCCCCACTTTTAAATTGCACCGGCTGTCTAAAGTGGGTCATTTAGATTTCCAAAACATTTCTTAGGCAAATATGCATAAATTCGATAAAATTTACTTTATCTTTTTAAATAGTTCTGTGAGCAAATTAAAATAACACAAAATCATTGAGGGATAAGACTCTGTGGTACATAAGATGACCTTTTTTTCTTTTCTTTTTCTTTTTTCTGTGTGATGATAATTTTTAATCTGAATTAGATTAAACAACTTTTGTATTACTTTATAGAGAAAAACCACCAGAGTGGTAATTAAAAATCTTATTGCCTTCGAGGTTGATCAAAGTCTCTAAATTAAGAATTCCTTTATTCTTTGTCACACACGACACTAGGATGGCCAAGTTCCTTGTAACACTAGGAGTTGCTTTTCCACACATCATTAAGTTCATTATCACATTTTGCACCGCACCCTAAACACAGCCTTGGGCTGGAGAGATGGCTCAGTGGTTAAGAGGACTGACTGCTCTTCCAGAGGTCATGAGTTCAATTCCCAGCAACCACATGATGGCTCACAACCATCTATAACGTGATCTGATGCTTCTGGCTTGCAGGGGTACATGCAGACAGCACTGTATGCATAGTAAAAAAAAAAAAAAAAAGAACCAGAACTTCAGGGAACTCTACAAGCAGCAATTATGAACTGACTGCAGTTCCTCCCAGCCTTTTCCCCAGTCTGTGGCTGGCCTATGCGGTGGTGTTTTGCAGCACAGAGACTCCAACAACAGGAACTCACGAATGTGCAAGGCCAGTGCCTGTTACCTGTTGGAAGCCTGAATAAAACAAGGGCCTTGGACTGTAGGAGAGAATGGGATGGCCTCATCCCTCATATGAATTGGCTTTTTTTTTTTTTAATAAAACCACCCAAAGCCAAAGAATATGGGGGCACCTGTAGACTCTTGTGCCACAACCAGTCCCAATTTTTTCATAAAGCTATCTATCAGTCTCTTAGCCTTTCATGGGGCCTTCAAACACATCTGAAAACTGTAGGTTTTTTTTTTCTCCTGTTGCAGCCAGTTAAGACAGGGAGAGTTGCAATGACCCAATGACATATTCGACACTGTGGACCCCGAGGAACAGACCCAAGTGGTCCCTCTTCATTTTCCACCTCTCTCCTACTCCCAGAATTTTAAAGTCATCTTCCTGTAACATACTTCCTTTTGTATCAAAGCTACAGTTTTTTTTCCTATTTCATCACACTATTCTGGGCATATTTGAAAGTCAGAGACAATCAATTCTGAAGAACTGAGCTCTAAAAAAACACAGACATTTAGTAAAATAGTTTTAAAGAAACTATTTTACGTATGTAGAGAGGCTTTTCCCTGTGGCTTTTATAAAGCAGTGAGTGGCTGTCTTACCACTCACTTGTCAGATAATGGAGGTGCTTGCATCTTTCCAGGCTTCTTAGAGACCACCAAGATGGCAAAGGCTGCAGGGGTGAGGCTAAAGTGGGGCCACGTGCTGCGCAGAGGTTGGAAAGCCATGAGTAAGCACCTATGGCGGCATGCCGTCCTGCTCCTGTGAGGAGCGGGAGCTGATGGGTGGTGGGAAGCATTGCTTAACAACAACACAAACCCTCCCTGCTCTGAAGCAGAGCAAACTGAAAAAAGTTAGGATTTTTTAAAAAAAGGTTCATCTGTAGCAGGAAGGGAGGGGCTTGGTGGGCAAGTCTGTGCAGAAGAAGCATCCTTGACCAGCATGCACTGAATTCCAGGACAGCCAAGCCTCAGCTACTCTGAGACCTGAGTTGGTCTCCATGTTTATGAGTGCCTTCTCTGTCCCACATACAAAATGGGAACCACAGCATCTCTTGCCGTTCTTGTGATGAGTTGTAATGCAGTGCCTGGTCTCTTGTCTTGCACAGGAATCAAACACAAATATGCTTTCTTATTACAAAGAAAATATTATGTACACACACACACACACACACACAAACTCCTCTATATCTGAAAGTTCAACCCCAGATTTAACCAACCTTTGACTGAAGTTGTTCATAAAATGTCATAGGCACTGAGCTTGTACACTCTTTGTTGTCATTATCTCTGTATACAGCAGGTATGATAACTATCTGCACAGCATTAAAGGTTACCTGGCAGGACTTAAAGTGTGCAGGAGGATGTCCACAGCTCCCTTGGACACCTGTGGAGTTAGGTGTCCTCAGAACCACCCCCTGCAGATACTGAGGGATGCTTGTGTGTGCTCTCATGTGGCTTCTGAGCAATCTCAACTGGAGACAGCAGGGAAAAACCCTAGCAGTTCTTAGGCATCTAAAAAGCTAAGGGTGAAGGCTGTAGCTCAATAAATAACGTTATTAAAAAAAAATAAAATATTGAGGCCAGAAACATGGCTCGGCAGTTAAAAAGTGAGTAACGCTTCTTGCAGAAGACCTGAGTTTAAATCCCAGCACCCAGGATAGGTGACTCACAGCAGACTGTGGCTCCAGCTCCGGGGGATCGGACATCTCTGCACTCCCAGGCACCTTCCCATTCCCCTCTCCCTCCCCCATACACAAAATTTAAAAATTACATATTTTTTAAAAAGGAAAAATATATATGCATACAGACATATGCCTGTATTGACTTACAGGCTATTCTCTATACCCGAACCTTAGATTTGCCCACTTAGATGCGAAATATCCAAGTGTTTACTTTTGCTGGACATGTAGAGACAATGCACCCAATGTCTGGTAGTGGAAGAAAGTGGGGTTCAAATGCACACAGCGTGAAACTCCAGCCTCGGGCTCCCCAGGTTATTCTTTGTTCTCAGCACGTTTATTTTAAAGGAAATGCTGCAATGCTCTGACCATGTTTGTCACCTGAACATGTAAGTCTTACTCCACTTATCTGAAATGGACATCTGGGTGTGTTTACTGTGGAAATGTGCTTAACCGGTCCTAGTGGTGCCTGAGAGCCTGAAAGCTGTTCTCAGAGGCATCTCTCCACTCTGCCCACTTAAATGCTACGGGTGGTATTGTCTTATGTGTGAAGTACAATTCAGGAGAAAAAACTACTACTTTTTGCCACTTTTTTGTTTTGTTTTGTTTTTTTGAGATAAACCTTGGATGTCCAGGACTCACTTTGTAGACCAGGCTGGCTTCGAACTCACAGAGATCAGCCTGCCTCTGTCTCTGAGTGCTGGGATTAAAGGCATGTGCCACTATGCCTGGCTCTACTTGCCACTTTAAATCTTTGAAAAATGTAACAGCAAAAACATATCCTCCTTATGAAAATACATTGAGTTGGGAAAATCACTCTCAACCATGGGCCAAGAGTGAAATGGCAAGCAGGCCAACAGAACTGGTTATGGAAGGTTTACCTTCTTTCAGGAGGCTCTAAGGCCAGACTCCTCCAGGTGCACAATTGTTTTACCCTTTGCTGGTATCCTTCTGGAAGGACAGGGGAGTTTCTTCTGGTGTTTGTTTGTTTGTTTGTTTGTTTTTTCGAGACAGGGTCTCTCTGTGAAGCCTTGGCCATCCTGGACTAACTTTGTAGACTAGGCTGGCCTCGAACTCACAGTGATCTGCCTGCCTCTGCCTCCCGAGTGCTGGGATTAAAGGTATGTGCCACTACTGCCTGGGTGACAGGGCAGTTTCATCCAGATCACCTGCAACATAAAGGTCCAACGGGGCTGAGATGGGACCGGACGGGGTCTGGGTTCAGATCATGCCAGCCCATTGCATGGGCTACACTGGTGCTTTGATTCGTGACTTCTTCCGGTTTTCAAGATTCTCTGCTAGAGAAAAGGCTCCAGAAGCAGGAAGTTCGCCCGTGGCATGAACGGTGTCATTTGGCCCAAGAAGCCCCGTTCATTAAGATGGGACCAGAGTAACAGTTCTGCTTGTACAAAAGGAGTGTGATGTAGGGTTGAAAACAACCAGGATGACGATACACACATGCACGAAGATGTCATCATGAATCCTCTCAAGGTGTGGAATAAATATGTCCTAATGCAAGCTTCTTTATTAAAGCAGCAGAAGAAAAGAATCAAGCAGCTGTTCTAGTTTCCTGTCTGCTGCTGTGATCATTAACCCCAGCCAAATGTAACCTAGGGGAAGGAAGGGTTTATTTCCGCTTTCAGTTCCAGGCTGTAGTTCATTACTGGAGGGGGGGCTGCGGTGGAGGGGGAACCAAGGCAGGGATTTAAAGCAGCTATTCACATATCTAAGTTAATAACACACACACACACACACACAGAGAGAGAGAGAGAGAGAGAGAGAGAGAGAGAGAGAGAGAGAGAGAGAGAGAGAGAGAGATGTTTGAAATAGCTGTTTGCTTTATCTAGCTTTCTCCTGTCCTGTGTAGTTCAGGACTCCCTGCCTAAGGAATAGTGCCACCCTCAGTGGGCTGGGCCTGCCAACATTTATTTTAAAAAACAAAACAAAACAATACAGTTCCACACAGAGGCCAGCCTGATCTGGGCAATCCCTCAGTCATGCTCTTTTCTCAGTAAGCTGACATTTATAAATACCCATCCAGGCAGTCAAAAGGACGTGGATTTGGAGTTTACTTCTTATGGGCTGTGTGACTTGTCTCATTGCTTAGTTTGTGCGTGGTTATCTTCATCCCTCATGAACTTGAAGGTAGAGATTAAATAGACGGACACATAAAACACAGGCCCAGTTCGAATGGCACAGCAGTTCTGTCTTCAGGTTTGTCTGGTCCTTTGCTGTCACATATGTGGTCCTTCTGTGGCCTCAGCATCACCTGGTCCTTTGCTGTCACATATGTGGTCCTTCTGTGGCCTCAGCATCACCTGGTTAGCAACTCATCCGGTTTCTGCCCCACTCCCTGGACAAGAGGAACCAGGTTCTTAGTGGGTCTCCTGATGACTCCCACATCTGTTCAGGTCTGAGCAATGCCCGCTTCCAGCACACTTTTATGAACTCCCTGCCCTAGTCCCTGGAGGCGTTGGCTGAGTGGTGTGTGTGTGTGTGAGTGAACACTGAGTCTTCAGCTGGGATTCCTCCATATGCCAGCAATCTGCCCGGCAGTGGGTGCTGGCAGGCTGCTTATTTAATGGGTTTTATGATACATTAAATCTCCCGGACCTCACGGCAATTTGACCAATAGAGAAATAACTTTTTTTAAGGTAGCTCAAAACAAGCCAACTCAAGCGAATAATGGGATTAGCATGGTGAAATCAGAGTTGGACCACGTGAGTCGCCCTCCATCTACCGCGGCTGCTGTCCCCGCGACTGATTACGGCACATTGTTTCATCAAATTAAACACCAAAGGGATGTTGTAAAGGCAGCATATGGTCCCCTTTCAGAAGTAGTTAGCTTGGTACTGGGCAAGCAGCCTGACAGGCTCCTCTGAAACCTTCTAAATCCACACGGGGAGGCCATTTACTTTTTCAAACACTGTCTCATAAAAGCGGCTGCCTTTCTTTGCCGGCTTGCCATTGTTGAAAGGAAGGCCAGGACGCGGGATGTGCCGCCTAGGTGGAATCACGGAGGGAGGGAGAGAATCCTTTATCCCTCTTGTCCCCTTCTCCGCCCCTGGTACAGCAACCACACTTGGAGGCTGCGCACTCGCTCTCGCCCCTCCTATCTGGAAAGACGCTAAAGGCCAAGGAGTCCGTTGTCCCTCCTCTCCAAGGAGCAAATGAGATTGAGGGTTGGTTTTAAATTGAAGACAGGAATAATTGCTCATGATTAAAAGATCTGCTGGGAGGGACAGTATTTTTTTTTTTTTTTCTAGCAATTGGAAGCGGAAGTAGGGGAGACTTTGCGAAAGAGCCGGTTGAGGGCACCAGGCTGAGTTTCTGGCCATTGGATTCGGATGGAACCTCGTGTCTATGATGTGCTGTACAGAGTTCAGGTCCGGATGCCCGGAGAAGACTCATTAGGCTGTATCAGGAGCACTGTTTGGTTGCTATTTTGTATTGATGTGGCTTCCCTTCCCTCCAAGGAGCATATGCTCACCAAGGTGTAATTAGCAAATACCAGTCCTCACAGTGCCCCGCCCCAACTCCATTGGGATGGGGTCAGGAAGGAAAGCCACCATTAGTCATCTCCTCTCACCTTCTCAAAGTGTCCCCCAAATAAGATGGGTCCAGCCACCTCAGTGCAGGGAGTCGGGGACTGCCACAGGGCACGTTTCCATCTTTCGGTTTATTCCTTTGTGACTTCTGGTCACCCAGTAGTTGCCAGGCCCCAGGAGAAGCACCGGACTCATAGCCCCTTCTATCACTACTCAAGAATCAGGAGCCCAAGGATCTTTGCAGGGCAACCTGAAAGAGAAGGTCATTGTTGTTGTTGTTGTTGTTAGAAAGCAGGACAGGGCCTGTTTTCTTAATGTTTTAAAAATAGATTCTTAAAAACGAAAGTCATAGCAGTTGATGTCTTACCAATTGCTCAGCAGTGATCACTATTACTGCTATGTTGCTGCTCTGGGAACTGATCTTACCTGATACCTAACAAACTTCCTGGTGGATACTGAGATCTTCTAGATGATGCTGAGAATGAATGACCCAAAATTCCCATGACCCTTCACCCTGCCAGAACATCTGACAACTAAGGCTGACTTTTCTTCCAGTCACTGGGAGACACTGGTTCACTCATTCGCTTGCCTCTGCTAGGATCACATGGTATCGTGTGATTTCATCATTCATAAAGCATATCTAGTAGAGATCACATATACTCTACGAGGAAGCAAAACATAACCAGGAACTGGGATGCTGAGAGTTCACGCCTTGAACAGTAAACACAGAGCAGAAAGAATGATCTGGAAATGGTAGAGAATTTCCAATCTCAAAGCCCGCCCCAGTGACATATTTCCTTTAGCCAGGTGTGCCACCTAAACCAAACCAAGCTGCGCGACCAACTGACAATGATCAAATGACCAGATACCCCAGTCTATGGGGGAGCATTTCTCATTCAATGGATGGAATATAAGGCGCAATCTTTACCACCTTGGCTGAAATGATGGCTACGTTTAGCCAATTTAAATGACCTTAATCAACTCGTAACCCTGACATCCTGGCCACTTTGGGACCTACCGCAGCTGAAGCTCAGCAAACAAGCAGCCTGCTGGAGGAACACACCTGAGGTGAGCTATTTTTTGGTATCAATTTAGACCCAAACACTGATGCAATTTGGCCCTCTTTAGAGCTAGGCTGCGTGAGCCACTCTCCTGTTAATTAGCTGGAGCCGTAAGATGTTGCTAATAGCCACACAGCTTGTAAACATGCCGCCCGGGCCCTGGCCCTGAAGATCCCCAGCTGGTAAGTGGTATCTCAGCTGGGGCTGGCAGAGCTTGGCTCACCACCAGGGAGCAGCCACAGGGCACAGCCTCCGTTCACAATCAAAACATTGCACCCAGAGGCCTCCCTTTTTTTTTTTTTTTTAGTCAGCTTTTCCAGGGGTTCTGTGACCAGGATGAGGAAGTGCCAAGGCTACATGGCTATGGCTTGATTTTTTTGTGAACTCTGCCTGACGCGGGTTTTTCTGCCTTGCGTTCCAGTCTTTGCAACTAGTAATTGCTTGGGAAGGTGGGTTAGCAGGGATTCTTTAGAGAAACAGATTTGGTAGCATGCTGAAACTATTAGGGGATTTGTTAGCCTGGCTTACATGATTGGGGGCTGGGTAGTCCAATGATGGAGGCCAGCACCAAGTCACTTAGCAGGCTGTGAAGCCGGAAGCCATAGAACAAGAGAGAGAAGTGAGGAGGTTCCAGCCCAGGAGTGGTGTCTGTCCATGGCAATGACAGTGGCAATAGACTCATTCTCTTAGGAGATGGCTTGTAAAAGGACTTACTGCCAGGCCTGGTGCCAGGAATTCAACTTCTGGGACTCACATGGTGGAAGGAGAAAACTGACTCCTACAAGTATTTTTCTCTCATCCCTACTTGCACAATGTGGCACACATACACACACTCAGACACACATACACTCAGACACACACACACACTCAGACACACACACACACTCAGACACACACACACACTCAGACACACACACACACTCAGACACACATACACTCAGACACACACACACAGACACACACACAAGTACATGCACAAATAATATAATTTTTAAAAGTAGACCTTGGCGCTAGAGAGAGAGCTCAGTGGTTAAGAGTACCAACTGCTCTTCTAGAGGACCTGAGTTTGATTCCCAGCATCCACATGGTGCCTCATAACTGCCTGTCACTCCAGTTCCAGGTATCTGATGCCCTCTTCTGGCCTCAAAGGACGCCCAGGAATACATGTAGTGTTCATACAATTATTCAGGTAAAATACTCACACACATAAAATATGTCTTAAAAAAGAAAAGAACAAAAGCAAAGTCCAATCAACAAGCCAGTAGAGCCCATGTGTGCTAGCTAGCATGGTCTTTCTATTTTTGCTTCATTGATGCCCCGCCTGATGGCTGATGCTCCCTACCCTTCACAGCTGGGCTGCCCTACTCAGATGCTACAGATGTGTGCCAAACATCTCCAGAAACTCTCTCATGTCACACCCAAGTGTGCCTTAGTAATCTCCTACACACCTCACTTTCCAATCGAGTTGACGGTCAGGACTTGCCATCACAAAGGTGGTATAGGAGCTGGCGACAGAGGCCTGGAGTCAGCACGGACAGCGACCTCATACCCCTCCACGTGTCATCACCCAAAGTCTCACGGTCAAGGAAAACCTCCAGCCTCAGGCAAACCAAGATGTTTGGGTACATCCTGCCTACCCAGAGACCCAAATGGACATGGTTGAGAGAGACCCTCATCTCTCATTTCACTCACAAGCCAAGGGCAGAAGGGTCAAAGTGAAGGAAGGGCAGAGAACTCTGTATCCTCTTCTTAAGTGACAAGCATATGTACTGTCTGGTCACGTGGATAAAATGACCAAAAATTCTAAGTGCAAACCTGTCATAAGACAAAAGACTGGCACCAGGTGCTAGACAACACTGATGTCATGGCTCCAGAGTGAGGTGGCACTGCCAATAGATGGGGTAACCTAGCTCCCACTGTCAGGTGCTAGACCACACTGATGTCATCCATCTGAACAATAGGACTTCATGGTGGAGTAACATGCGCATCTAATAGGTGGGAAAGCAGCTTGCAGAGACCAAGGAAGTGGTCTATGACATAGCACAAGGTGAGGCTTGAAGCCGGGCTCCAGTTCCCAGAGACTCCCTTATAGTGATACGAAGCTGACAACAAATTGCAAATGCCTGCTGTTCCCAGCAAGTGAGAGCAGCAGCTAAAAGAGGATTTTCTCCCCTTTGCACAATCCTATGATTGACAGCTGAGGGATTGGTATCCAGCCTACCAAGGAGTTAGGCTAGAAGCATGCAGGAGTTCTCTGTTCTAAGTTTCGTGTCTCATTTCCACCAGAATCAGAATACAAGTTCATGTGCACACCCTAAGCACAGGGCATGAGTGCCTGACCTGTAATAGGTTTTCAATACCTATTTGCCAAATGAAGAGGAGAAGGAAGAAAGAAAAAGAAAGAGATGAGGAAAGTAGGAATTCAACACAGAAATGTTAAGTAACTTATTTATTTTTTATTTTGTGTTATGTAAAACAATCCAACTCTGACTGAGCAGGAGGGAGAAGAGGGGGACACAAAGTTGCATCTGCCACAAAACTTTTATCCAGAAAAATGATTGGACAGCCTCCTAAGTATATTTATATGTTTTGAGTTTTTGCAAATTAAATGTTCTTAGTTCTGCTAATGGAGCATCTTGTGTAAAGGACTTCTTTATGGTTCCTGTAACAAAATTCTCAGAAAAGTCATCCTGACCACAAAACCATTTTTCAAAAAAGTTCAAAGGCTTATGATGTAATGGTCCAATCAAATCCGCTCTTTGTGGCTATAGCTAATATGTATGTCAGAAACTCAAAACAAAGTGGCTTTAAAGGTAATTTATTAATAATTATTTTTGTTTCTTACACTTCACCAAATACTTATTGTGAAATCAATGCCAAATCTCTCAGAAATCTTGATGCTGATTTTTTAGAATAAATCTTAGAGTCATTTCAAAATCACCAATACTCTGTTAAATCAAAAGCTTTTATAAATATATCTGTTTGGTCAGCTTATGCCATGGACATTATTTTTTAAATGTTATCAAATACAGTCCCAGTCCTTACAGCACATTTTACACGAAAAGCCATCCATTATACCCAGCCAATGACAAAGCAACGCGCTGGATTTAGCAGCAGGTCATAAAGGAAGTTTAGCGCATGGAGTTTGCGTATAGACTTAATGATCTGGGAAGTTAAGTCCCTGATCAGGTGGTTCTGCCTTCTAAATTAGATGAGCTATTAAGACAATGATCAAATATCTTCCCCTTATGGCTTCAAGAGGTCTAGTACCATGAAGAATTCATTAAATCTGTGACTATTTCAAGGCAAACAGGGCCTCAAGTAGCCGTGCTGCCACGAGGAAATGTGTCTAAGCCGGGTTAACAGATGCGTGAAGCCATATGAACTAGCCTCTTTGGGCTAGTCTTTACATCTCTCTAGAACTATGGCTAATCCTCTTTATTTGAACAACTTCAAAGACTCTCATTTGACACTCATGGCCCAAACAAAACAGACACACGCTTAGTTCCTGCCAGCAGGTAACCAAAAATGACAAAAAGGTATGTGTCAAAGAACTGCCTTGCTCCAAGCCACCACTTTGGTTGATCCAACAGAATTCATCCTGTCACAGCCCACTGCTCAGAGGCAGGAGGAGGTCTACCCCTATAGAAAGGTTTTTTTTTTTTTAGGGGGGGGGGGGTTGTGAGAGAAAGAAAACGGAGGAAAAAGTCATCTAGCTAAGCAGGCTGAGGAATGATCAACCTTACTTTGTATTCATATATAGAAACCTATTGGGTTTTTTTCATAACTAACTTTGTAACCAGGCACTTTATTTAGGCATGTTAGTTCCTAACAGGTTTTTAATAAATTTTTATTGAATGTCAGGGATTTGTATTGATAGCACCTATAAATAATTATCTGTCCATGTCTGTAGTGCACTTGTCTCATGCAATGGGTGGTAGAGCCAGAGCTATATCAAATGGTCTCCACAGCAGCCAGTCTTATCTGACTATAGGAAATACTCCTGGTATTCAACATGAAATATCATAGTACATTTTTACTCGATGTGTTTGCATGTGTTTGTTTACATGTGACTGCGTAGTGTCTATTCTGAACTCAAACATTCAAAGTAAAACAAAGGGCTATTGGATTTTGGCAAACAGCTATTTGGGCTTCCAAATATATAGCAATGGGATTTTCCTAACATGGTGATGTATGGTGACAGATTGAACAACCCCTGAATTCCAGTGACAGATTGAACAACCCCTGAATTCCCACGTGTGTTGGTATTTTTTCATTCTGACACATTTCTGACCTATGTGCTAGTGTTTTACTTTACTCTTATACATACAAGTGCATAAGATGAAGAAATAAAGCGGTATCCTCGCTGGTAGTGTTTCTGTCCTCTTCAGCATCACAGGAAGGGGGACGCTATGACAATACCTCCAGAGCTTGCTATAGGTACAAAGAACAGCAGCTCGCAAGCACCACGCCCCCTGTGCCAGACGCTCAGTGTACAGTATGACATGGCTGTAGGAGGCAAGTATTGTTTATGATCTGTCATCATCTTATTGCTCAGATAGGGAAACTGAGATTTCCACAGTCGTACAGGCAGCGAGCGGCAAAGTCCTGGCAATCTAGCACAAAAGCTCACACTCTGGTTCCCCAATCACTCGTTTGTGAGAGTATAACTGTATCTAATGGCTGCCTCCTAGCACTGTGAGCACCACATGGTATTTTCCTTTTAAACCCCCAGTGACTACTTTGAGGGGCATTCACAGTGAGCCATGGTAAGCAGTGTGTCTGAAGTTTTTGTAGCCCCATACTCCGGGCACTGTTTCCGAACAGCTTTCTTCCCAGAGCAGCAACCTCTCAACATCTCTATGCGACCCACTGCAGTCCAGGATGCTAGACCATGCAAACCACATCCCAGCAGATTCTATGTGACTGAGCCCTAAAAGATACATCATTAGTAACAGAGGGGAGATGCCGTCCATGTCGGTTGAGACCTAAGCTATAGGTGACACTACCAGGCCAAAGGTGTCCTGATTGGAAAAGAAAGAATGTTAGTCGGACTATGGTGTGTAGCCAGACACAGCATGCTCTCTCAGCAGAAGCCAGGGGACAGTGACAAGTGGCAGCCAAGACCATGGGAAAGAAGCCATGGTGAGGGGACAGATTTTACACCATGCCCCACCAACCCCCAACTCAGAGCTTCCGTGGCATCTCGGAAGGGTTGGGCCTCGATTTCTTCCATTACCTGGATTTTACTGACTTGTCAAAGCCTCTTCATGGGGGATTGCGAGGTGAGCTGTGAAGACGGTGACTAGAAAGCACCGCAGTTACTACTTTTTTGGAGGGAGCCTTGTGAGTGGGCCTGATGAGGGAAGGCTGGGGGAGGGGCAGCTGCGAAGATGGGAGAAATGCTTTCTCTCAAATCTAACATTCCCAGCCCCTTTCCATCTGGCAAGTCCTGCCTTCCTTTGCCAGCCTCAAAAGGGAAGGCCCAAGGTTGACTTCCAGAGTGCCACTGAGGTGGCACAACCAGAATGTGGCCTGAGACGGTGGGCCCACTGTCTGCCCCCCGAGTGCCCAGCGTCTACAGAGCCATAATCCTCAAGGGAAATCTCTTATTGTCACAGTTACTTTGTGTTAGCATCTGCTCAAAGTGAGCAGACCCAACTACAATATCTTTAACCTATGAGAACTATAATTTTAAAGCTAAGGGTATTAGCTGCCTCATGGTAGTGTGTGGCTACACACCCAGTGACACTAAAATAAAAAGTCACTGCTCAGTGACTTTCACTTCCCCCTTCCCTCCTAGTCCTTAATACTACAACTGTCTTGTATTTTGTAATAATTACAGCAAAGATGGGAATTTTGGGGGTGGGGGGTGTGGTTTGTACTTTTTCAACCAAATCTTAAATGTTTATTATTATGTGATTATTTTTATGTGTATGGGTGTCTTGCCATCTTTCCACTTGGTGATTATGGAGGCCAAAAGAAGACACTGGATTCCCTGGGACTGAAGTTACAGATGGTTGTGAGCAGCCATGTGAGTGCTGGAAAGTTGAACCCAGGTCCTCTGCAAGAACAGCCAGTGGTCACAAGTACTGAGCCATCTCTCCAGCTTAGTCCCTAAGTCAGTCAGTCTGTCTCTCCCCCATTCTCCCTCTCTCTCGTGTTGTTGTGTTTCTTTTTGTAATGATTATTTTGAAGGCTACATCTTCATTTCACCAAGATCATATACTTAGCCTTTGCCCTCGTGCTGGTGATGGTGAAAAGAACGTATCACACACACACACACACACACACACACACACACACACAGAGAGAGAGAGAGAGAGAGAGAGAGAGAGAGAGAGAGAGAGAGAGAGAGAGAGAGAGAGAGAGAGAGAGAGAGAGGATAGACTTGGCACTCTGCCCTGCTTTCCCTCAAGAATGTGGTCTGTGTCCCTTCACTACCCTGACACGAGGCTCTATACCTACAAGGTAAGGGTGACAACAGCGCCGACCTCCTAGGGCCCCCATAAATCAAAAGGGCTGTTGGGACAACCGTTTCTGAATTGCTGAATCCATACAAATGGTACTTATTATTAAGCCTGTTTCCAAATTTTCCAAACTAAAAATAAAGATTATAGTGAACATCTTCAGACACATAGCATTCCATATCTTTGGATTCTTGCCAGTGGAAGCGCTGATGTTGCACGTGACCTTAGCCAGAGGCCTGGAAACGATGCCAGGAGAATTAGTAAATAAAGTCAAACATCTTTATGGTTCTTAGATTCAGATTTCTACCTGATTTTCAAGTGGATAGACTGATTTACATTACCATTGGCTACATGTGGATGTAGCATTTTGCCAAAGACTCTCCAGGCCATCATCAGCAAAATCTAATTATATAAATTCCTGCCCCTTGCATCGTTTAACCAGTGGTGAAGTCTGAATACTGTGTATCCCTATGAAAAATAAGTGAGCTTTTATGCAGCATCAAGAATATTCCTTTTTTTTTCATTTTTTATTTATTGTAATTTATTCATATTACATCCTGATTGTTATCCCTTTGCTTGTATTTTCCTGTTGCCACCCTCCCTTCCTCTTCTGCTCTATTCCCCTCCCCTAGACCTCTGATGGGGGGGCTCCTCGCCCACTGTCTGACCACAGCCTATCAGGTCTAATCTGAATAGCCTGCTTCCCCTTCCTATTCTTAAAAGAGGGCAACTTGCCTGGTGGCAGCAGCAGCTCACTCTTTAATCCCAGAATTTGAGAGGCAGAGACAGAGGCAGGCAGATCTCTGTGAGTTCAAGGCCAGCTTGGTCTACAGAGTGAGTTCCAGGACATCCAAGGCTACACAGAGAAACCCTGTCTCAGGGAAAAAAAGAAAAAGCAAATTTCCTAAGGTTGAGAGAAAGGGTATTTATTTATGAAAGCATTTACGGGACTATAGACCGGATGAGTTCTCAAAAACAAAACATCCAAGTTTCAGCTTTCAGGTTGGGAACATGTCTTTGTGGTAGAACACTTGCCTACTGCTTAAAGACTCTGGCTTCAATTTCCAGCACAGAGGGGGGTGGAGGAAGAGAAGAAGGGAGGGAGGAAGGAACGAAGGAAGAGAAAGAGAAAGAAAGGAAGAAGAAAGAGAATGCTTCTTGTCATGTTTCAGAGTCTGCTCTGAAATGTATCCATGAGCAATGGTTTACACAGACTTCTGCATCTTTTATCTTTTTCTGTCATATGGATGACAGATTCTGAGGAAAGCAGATGAGAGATCTGGGCACTGACATTGTTCCCAGGAGAAACTAAGGTTTGAAGGAGGAAGGGACCAGATTTCAACAGCATTAATGAGAAGAATGTATTAAGTGTTTTAAGCTCTTACTGTCATTGGTTCTTATTCTCAGAGGAAATAATAAGCTTATGAAATTAACAGCAGGAAGCCATCCTTGGGCAGTGGACACACTTAGAAACCAGGGGTGCTACCTCTGAGTATGTGCCTGGCTGGAGGGAAGAGGAAAATCTTTAGAGAAGATGCAGAACTTGTCTAGGAACAACGTCAGCAGAGCACAGACAAGGTGAGTGTGTCTACCCAAGGCAGTTAGGGCCTGTCACTGTGCACAGTGGCAAGAAGTGATTTACAGAGGCAAGTAAGTGGCAAGTCACAATAGCTATAAGCAAGCAAGCAATCTTAGAAGAGAGGTCACGCTGGAACTGAACTAGAGCTTCCTCCCTGCTGGTTAGGTTTCAGAAGGTGCCATGCAGACTTCTGGGATGGAAGAATGACCAGTGGTCTTACCCATCTCTCAATTTTAAGCTATAATACCAGCCCATCAGGCAAGATGTGCCTGCTTTTGCATCAGTGGCACAACTATGCATGGGGTAACCAAATGCTCTAGTCTATGATTGAATTCATACTAGTATAATGGCACAAAAGTATCTTTGCCATAGCTGAGTAGTTATATTTTAGTGTGGCTTCTGAGTGTGATATAATACGTGAAGACCAGTAGTTTACTACAAGGAGGTTTATTTGCCCCAGAGAGGCAGAGGGCAGGGATAAAGGACAAAGACAGGAGATAGAAGATGAGGGAGAGGGGAAAGGGAACAAGGAAGAAAAGAGAAAGGGGGCCAGGGAGAGGGAGGAAGGATGTTTGCCTCAGGGTGGGCAATGGACTGCCTCTGGATAGAGAGGAGACAGACTTTGGCCCATAGGCAAATGGCGGTGTATAAAGGCAAAAGGGGAAACCCTGTTAGGACGAGTTGGTTAATTTTGTTTGGTCATGTAAGTAGGGTAGCCAAAAGGGGTGGTGGTGGGGGCTTTTGATTTTTGGATTTAAATATTTTTATAGTTGAACCTTGGTAGTGAGCTTCAGGAAGAGGATGTGGGCCAAATAAGGGAATGGACCTTGGGAGCTAGCTTTAGGAGTGTAATAGGCTTTAGCAAGGGAGATGAAGGGATAAAACCTGTCTGCAATGTCTGCCATGCTCGTGTCTGCTAAAGCCCCTTCAGGTGCTGTGCACGCTGCTGGGGGCAGGGGAGTCCTCCGTGATCCTTCCCAGCCACGAACCCAACCAGCTACAATATCAACCTACCAGACGAGATGTGTCCACTGATGAAATAGTGGCATGGTTGTTGGAGGGCTAACCATACGTTCTTCCGGTTGGGTTTGAGGCTCGCTCCCCAGAGAAGAATTCATGTCTGGTATTGTAAACCTGGTCACAAGCTGTCAGAGGGCATAGGCCATGAGGACGACCTAGTATTGGATTCTAGGTGGACATGGTGTCAAACTGGTCTAAACAGTTATGTTTACACACGTACAGCAGTGCTGGTCTCAGCCTTGGCAGGAGTGGCTGCTGTTTGCAGTGGGTGACAGTTAAAGCTGATTGTCTCAGAGTCACTGTTGCTGTGATGAAACACCCTGACCAAGAGCAGCCTGGGGAGGAAAGGCTCACACTTCCACATCATAGTCCATCACTGAAAGGAAGCCAGGACAGGAACTCAAACAGGGCCAGAGCCTAGAGACTGCGCACCCATGGAGGGGTGCTGCTTACTGGCTTGCACATCATGGCTTTCTCTTGCCTTTCCCTGCAAAGTGCTGGGGTTAGAGGTGTGTGCAACGATGCCCAGATTTAGCCTAATTTCTTACAGAACCCAGGACCACCAGCCCAGGTATAGCACCGCCCACAATGAGCTGGGCCCTCCCACATCAATCCCCTATTAAGAGAATGTCTTACAGCAGGATCTTATGGACACATTTTCTCAATTGAGTTTCCCTCCTTCCCTTCCCTTCCCTTCCCTTCCCTTCCCTTCCCTTCCCTTCCCTTTCCTTCCCTTCCCTTTCCTTTCCTTCCCTTTCCTTCCCTTCCCTTCCCTTTCCTTCCCTTCCCTTCCCTTTCCTTCCCTTCCCTTCCCTTCCCTTCCCTTTCCTTCCCTTCCCTTCCCTTTCCTTCCCTTTCCTTTCCTTCCCTTCCCTTCCCTTCCCTTCCCTTTCCTTTCCTTTCCTTCCCTTTCCTTTACTTTCCGAGTTCCTTTACAAGACTCTCACTTGTGTCAAGTTGACATAAAACAAGCCAGAGCATGGATATTCATAACTGGCCACAGTGTTGAGAATGGGTGGCTGCTGAGTGCTCAGGTCTAAATGAAATAGCGCTCTCTCTCTCTCTCTCTCTCTCTCTCTCTCTCTCTCTCTCTCTCTCTCTCTCTCTCCCTTCCTTTCTCTTTCTATTATTATTGTTGCCTTCTCAGCCTGTCTGTTATCTCTCAAATCCTCTGCAGAAGAAGAGGCTTGGCATTGCTCAGTCTGATTCTGAGACATATTGAGAGGAGTTGATTCCACCAGTGGTTTCATTGGCTGAGCAAGCTGGAGGGTGCATGTCAGTCATGACTAGCTTCCAGGTAAAGGCAGACTTCTTACATTTCTAATCACCCCCAGGAGAGGATGAGTGGGGACACAGAGGACAACCCCACAGCCCTTGGAGCAGTGAGCAGCACCCCTTCGGTGACCTTGGTCCTGCACCCTACCCACCACAGCGAGAAGCACAGACACATGTGGCATGTGGCGCCTTGGAAACAACAAATTGCTTACATTTCAAACATTTTACCTCATACTTCAAGCGCCAGCAAATTACATAGAAAATAAGAGCCTTTCAAAAAGCAGCATGGGTGTGCACGAGCATGCCACTCTACAGTGCAGGGTGGGAGTGCAGGGCCAGTTGCCGAGGCTCCATGGGGAAAGGTGGGAGCCACTGTGTAATTGCAGCCATATTGATGGCATTGGAGCATAATGCCAACACTGGCAACAAAACCGAAATACAAGAGCACCCCAGAGCCCTCCTGGGAGAAATCAGAGCCCGGAGGGCAATCTCTCTTGCCAGCGCCAGGCTCTGCCAGGTTCACCCAGATCGTTTGGCATGGAGCCCTTCCTGTCCATCTGCCAAGAGGGGGCTTGGCTTTCCTGGCCAGCTCTACAGCTGGGATGGTGCTGAAGAACTTGCAACAGGTAAGTGAGGTGGGAAGTTTGCCTGGCTATTCAGCCCACCTCCCCGGCTCCTGACAGATCTGCTATGCGTGTGCCTATGTACCTTCCTGTCATCTTAAGTATTTGGACTGCCTGCCCTTGCATTACGTTTCAAGTTTCTTATGTCAGTGTTATGTCACCGCCTGCAGTTATGACGGGGATGGCAAGCAGAACAATCCACTTGCACACCAAAACTAATGCCTCATGGTGTCAGGGCCCTCCAGGAGTCAGTGCCATGACCTTTGGCCTTCAGTTTTTGCCCTTGAGGCTTAGGCTCAGGTGACTGCTTCTGTTTGCCTGATGAGCAAACAGGAGCACCAGACCCCAGAGCCATCTCTTGGTGCAGCAGCCGCTCTCTGCAGTGAGCTGAAATCAGCTGCTTCTCTGGGGTTTCTGACTGGGTACAGCCACAGCGCAAAGAGGAAAGGGCAAAGCACTAAGTGACCACAAGTCTGCGCAGAAGGAGCCACTTCCCCTCCATTCTCTTGAGTTCTGCAGTTCTCACTGAACTAAGGTGAAAACGGCTTTTCAAAGGGGTGTTTCTGGGACTGCCTGCATTACAGTTTCTCACTCAGAACACCTCCCAACACACGCACACACACACACCACATACACACACACCATACAGACACACATACACACATACCATACACATATACACACACACAGCACACAGACACATACACACCACACATACACACACCACACACATACACACACAGACACAGACACACACACCACACAGACACACACACCACACAGACACACACACAGACACACACACACCACATACACACACAGACACAGACACACACACCACACAGACACACACACACACAGACACACACACACCACATATACACCCACACCACACACATACACACAACACACACATACACACATGCACACCACACAGACACAGACATACCACATACACAGACACACCACACACAGATGCACATACACACACACCACACACATACACACACACACACATACACACATGCACACCACACAGACACAGACACACCACACACAGACGCACATACACAAACACACCACATATGCCTTATGCTCTTGGTCACCAAGTCTTGCTTATTTCTTGTTGACTTTGCTCTTAATGCTTAGCTTTGCCTTCTATACCATCCCTCCAATTATAAGGTCCTCCTCTTATTTGTGTGCCTCAGTGAGGACCCTTTTGATCACCCCAAAATGTCATTTTTTGTTAGACATCTGGTGACAAAAAATTATAAACTACTCATGCAATTAATTATCTTTCAGTTGATAAAAATTAAGTTTTTAACATATAAGGATATATAACCAACAACAAGTAAACTATGTAGTGTGACCCTACATAGATTAATTTTTTTGTTTTGTTTTTCGAGACAGGGTTTCTCTGTGTAGCCTTGGCCATCCTGGACTCACTTTGTAGACCAGGCTGGCCTCGAACTCACAGCGATCCACCTGCCTCTGCCTCCCGAGTGCTGGGATTAAAGGCGTGCGCCACCACGCCCGGTTCATAGATTAATTTTTAAAAAGCATTTCCTCCAAATTATTTCCGGGTTGTGACATCATCTTTGGTAGTGAGATCATACATGGTTGTTTACTCTTGTTTGGTTTTTTGAGCTAAGGACTCACTATATAATACAGACTGATCTCGACCTGATAACCCTGCCCCTGCATCTCAAGAGCTAGGGTTATAAGCATGCACCACCGTGCCCAGATGACTTTGTAGGTTATTAATTAACATGCTCGCTTGTTCTGGCCAGAAGCTGACATCAGAATGCCTTTCCTTAGTTGCTTCTCCACATTACGTTTTGAGACAAGGCCTCTTACCCGAAATATCGCATTATGACTAGACTGGCTACCAGGGAGGGCCCCCCTGTCTCTGTCCCTCGGTGCTGGGCTCACTGGCCCAGCAGTTGTGCTAGCTCTTGTGTGGTCAGTGAGAGTTGGAAATAAACGCTCATACCTGCACAGTGATCACTTCACCCACAGAGGCATCACTTCACCCACAGAGCTATCTCTTGAACCCCTGTGTTCTTTAGCTGCATTTCTTTATATTTTCCAAGTTGTATAACAATAAATAATTTTATAGTAGGGGGAAAAGTTTGATTGATAATGATGACATAAAATTAATTGATAATGACGACAATATGAAAATCAATATTTCCAGCCTGGTCTATAAAGTGAGTCCAGGACAGCGAAGGGTACACAGAAAAACCCTGTCTTGAAAAACAAAACAAACAAGCAAACAAACCCAAAACCAAAACCAAAACCAAAACAAAAACAAAAACAAAAACAAACCCAACCTAATATTTGTCAACTTTTATTTTATTTTTTCCTCTTTGTGGTGCTGGAGTGGACCCGTGGTCCTGTGAATGCTAACCGGGGTTTTACCACAGAGCCATACCTCCAAGATATTTCTTATGTGCTTGTACTGTACCAGACACACAGATTTCATCTCCCAACTGAGTCTATGAGGTAGGGTTTCATAACATTAGTTTGCCTGTGCTGATAAGCTGCGCATGGTAGCACACAACTTTAAACCCAGCACTCAGAGGCAGAGGCAGGCAGATCTCTGTGAGTTCAAGGCCAGCCTGGTCTACAAGAGTCCAGAACAGGGCTACACAGTGAAACCCTGTCTCGAAAACCCAAAAATAAATAAATAAATAAATAAATAAATAAATAAATAAATAAAAGCAAGTTCTTGGGTAGCTGAGGCAAGAGGATCAGATACTTAAAGTCAGGCTGGACTACACAAGGAGACTCTATTACAAAACAAAGAACCAAGTTCAATGTTAGGTACAGAAATCAAGTCAGGCAACCTTACTCCAGAGTTTATTAATTTGAAGACATTTATTGTTGAATGGAAAATGCTCCTAAATAATTAATAATTACGACTAATTTTTCATTCTGAGAAAAAATTAGTGCTGAAATGTTAGCTAGTGGCTGTAGCTAGAAATGGTATTGGAGATTATATCTTTCATATTTTCCCAATAACCATAGGAAATAATAAAATAGTCAGTGACATTGTGGGTTAATTCAGAAAACTCACAACCGCGTAAAACATTTGAGTTTTAAAAAGTGAGAGCTGGGGAAGGCTGAGTGGTGGGGCATTTGGGAGGCGCTGGGCGCAACCCCTGGCAGCACACAAAAACAGGAAAGTGAGAACCGAGAGGGAACTGAGCGCCCCGAGCCCTCAAGACACAGGTTGGCGCTGCCCTTTCCGTTGTGTTAAGATTGCAGCCGGGCAGTGGTGGCGCACGCCTTTAATCCCAGCACTCGGGAGGCAGAGGCAGGCGGATCGCTGTGAGTTCGAGGCCAGCCTAGTCTACAAAGTGAGTCCAGGACAGCCAAGGCTACACAGAGAGACCCTGTCTTGAAAAACCAACCAACCAAACAAACAAAAAAAGATTGTATGTTGCCTGGAGGTGGTGACATGCGTCATTAGTCCCAGCACTTGGGAAGCAGAGACAGGCAGATCTCTGTGAGTTCCAGGCCAGCCTGGTCTATATGGTGAGTTACAGGCCAGCCCGAGCTACACAGTGAGACTTCGCTTTTGTTCATACCTATACAAAAGTGGTCATCCATCCATCCATCCATCCATCCATCCATCCACCCACCCATCCATCCATCCACCCATCCATCCATTCATCCATTTATAAGTATACAGCAGTAGTTATGCACTTATTTATTCATTTATTTGTAAGTATTCGGCAGTAGAACTGTACTTCTCACACCTACCAAGGACCCTGTGTACATAGCAAGATCCCAGAACACTTTCGAAAGCAGCGCTGTCTCCATAGACGTCAGAGCGGCGAGAGGGTGCTCTGCAGAGTTCGCTTTTTCCTCCCCTCCGTTGGTGTGTTTAAAGGAGAGGCAAGAGGGCGGTAACACTGCTCTTAGGTGAACGGTCCTCGAGTCCTCGCTGAGTCTAGCTCAAACCTAAAGCAGTAATGCACGTCCACCACAATCCAGATTGTTTAAGACAAATGCAGGAAGGAAAAAAATGGAAAGTTCCACTTTCAAGAAGAAAGTCCGCTACGCCCTCCGAAGGGCGCCTGCTCCCCATTTAAACTCTTGCCCTCCGCTTACGACCACGCTCAGCTTCCCTAGTTGTACGTCAGTCTCAAGGCTCGGAGGCCAGCTTACTGGTAAAGAGAAGCTGCGCAGTTTTTCGTTTGGCCTTTGAGTGGAATCATCTGCCAGATACCGTGTCCCTTCTAAGGAGGCCGCCATCTTGCCAGGGAGGCTGTGAGGCCGGTTTGGTTCGCAGGGAAACACTTCCATCTAGTGGGAGAAATCAACATTGCAGGAGGTTGAATGTTTCTGTCTCTGTCTCTGTCTCTGTCTCTGTCTCTGTCTCTGTCTCTCTCTCTCTCTCTCGTTACATTTTATCTTCCTTCTACTTCAAAAGTTGCGCCTCAGTGAACCTAAGAAAAATCACTGGACACTAATCTTCTCTGGGTATTTTAAACATCTGGGCTAGACAGGAAAAGTAGAGGGGGTGGGGCGGGGAAAGAATTGAAGTGACTCTAAGCCATCATCAGTTTGCCATGATGATAATTCTCCCACCGCCACTTGTTCTGCAAGCCCGGCATGTTTGTAAAGCCTTTTCAAGGGTTCCTCAGCGCAGCCCCATGGCCGCAGGTTTCAAGGTGAAGACCCCAAGGCCTATCAGCGCATAGAAGTAACAAAAACAACTGCTCAGATGGATACCTAGATCATAATTAGTTACACATAGATTTTATAAAAATCAAATGTGAAAAGCAAAACGTTGAGACTTTAGGGAAAACATAAAACTGTCCAGATAGCTTCCCAAAATGAAGGGACACTGGGGCTGCACGGCCTGGGTCCCACTCGAGTTCCACAGCCTGCTTGCTGCATGCGTTTGAACAAATTACTCTGTTCTTTGGTCTCCATTGCTGGAAAATGAAAATAATAGTATGGGGTCCCTGGCTAGCTTTCCATCACCTCAACACAAGCCAGAGTCACTTGAAAGGAGGGCGCCTCAGTTGAGGAAATGCCTCCATAAGATCCAGCTGTGGGCAGTATGTTAAGTAATGATTGATGGGGGAGGGCCCAGCCCACTGTGGGTGGTGCCACCCTGGGCTGCTGGTCCTGGCCTCTATAAGAAGGCAGGCTGAGCAGGCCAGCAAGTAGCATCCTCCACAGCCTCTGCATCAGCTCCTGCCTCCAGGTTCCTGCCCTGCTTGAGTTCCTGTCCTGACTTCCTTCAGCGAACAGCGATGTGGAAGTGTGAGCCAGATAAACCCTTTCCTCCCCAACTTAATTTTGATCATGGTGTTTCATCAACCCAACAGAAACCCTAACTAAGATAGCAGGGGGTTGAGAGAAATTAACAAAAATGCTCATAAAGGTCTTAAATTAGGGCCTGGCTCTTAGTAAGTCCGCCCTGTAGGGATTTGCCCTTCCATCAGTAGAACAGCCACTGTCCTCATGAGAGTAAATCCATCTAGCTACAATGGGCAGGGGTCCTAGGATGACAGGCGTATGTCTAGTAATGCTCAGCGATTCTATAATCGGGGCGGGGGGGGGATTATGTCCCACACCAGGGGATATGGAGAAGAAAAACACCAGAAAAATATATAAATGGCAAACTAAGAATTCATGTACTGTCCTGTCAAAACTCAAACATGGCTGGGTATGGTAGCACACACCTTTACTCCCAGCACTCAGGAGGCAGACGCAAGCAGATCTCTGTGTGCTTGAGGCCAGCTGAGGCTACATCGAGAGAACCTGTCTCAAAGCAAAAATAATAACCACCCATACACAAATGAGTTGAATTGCTTTTTAGTTTAATCATTTTATCGATGTATGTATCTTCTACTAACCCCTGAGTGAGCGCCACCAACCATGTAAAAGACTGGGTTCCTGTCTCTACTTTCCCAAGCAGATAATCATGTTACTTCATGGATGTGAAGGAAAAAGCAGTTGATCAGGGAGAAGGCAGGGTTTCACTGGCCTTGAACTCAGTAAGATCTGCCTGCCTCTGCCTTATAAATGCTGGGATTAAAGGTGTGTACCAGCACACCAGGCCCACGTGCGCCTTTTACACAGGTGCAGGCTATCAAACTCAGCTCCTCCTGGGTGTGTGATAAACGCGACCAAAAGTGCCCCCTCTGCAGCCTCCAGGCTTTTTCATGATTCAGTCGTCTTTTCTGAGTCCCGTGAATGCTGCGGCCCCTGCATTCACCTCAGGCGAATCAGCGAAGAAAGCCTCTGAGCTGTTTGAGCCACCTAAAGCCAGGAGGTTTCCCTGTGTTTGTAGAGCCATGCCTTAGGCAAGTCATAGAAATGGCGGTTGAATGAAATGTCCAAGTTATGCTACTTTCTCTCTCAATAAATGTTAGAGATTTGCAGCAGAAAACAAAATCTGTCCCTTACGTTTACAATTGTTCTCACATATAATATATGCAATAATGATTTTTGTTATACTTCCATCATGTATGTAATAATTTTGATCACCCCGTTATATATACACACATGTACATAATAACATATTTTGATATATGACATTATGTTGGAGGTTGGTGTGATGTATTACTGCTTGCTGTCTCTGTGCCCCACCTGGACCTTGCCTAGAGCCTAACCTGTTTGACCAATAAAAGGCCACCACACCTGGGCAGGGCGAATGGGACAGGCGTGCCCAAGGGTCTGGACTTTGGGAAACAGGAGAATCTTGGCAGAAGAGACCAGAGGAGAAGCACATGGCTACTGTAGATGGAGACTTGGCCCAGATGATGATAATTAGCAACTATATGGGATTATGGATGGGAGGTAGCTTGATAGAAATTATTAGAAGCAGATGGCATGGGGTTGGGGCAGGGATCCCTTACTCGTCCCACTATGGGAAGTAGTTTAGGGGGTTAATATCTGCCCTGCCCCAGGTTAACTAAGGCTATTTTAAAATATAACAAGTCTCTGTGTCTTGATTGATTGCTAGTGGGTTAGAAAATACTGCCATAATAATAAGTATAGGCTTAATATTATTATTAGGCCATACTGATAAATTAACCACAACAATAATAAATATAAATAATGTACATGCATGTACATAATATATTTTGATCTCTTCTTTTACCTCCTTCCCATTCCTTCTAATCCCAATACGCTTCCTCTTCCCAACTACACCCCTCCTTTGTACTTTCATGTCCTCTGTGTGTGTGTGTTTGTGTGTGTGTGGGTGTGTGTATATATGTGCATATATATATGTATATGGGTGTATATATGTGTACATGTATGTGTGTGTGTGTGTTTGTGTGCCAATGAGTATTTTTAGAGATGCTTACAAGAACATGGGTGTAGGTTTGTTCACAAGAAATGGGCATTTTCCCAGTGGCTACACCACTGAAGAAAATGTCTCTTTGTCCCCCATCACCTGTTATCTCTGTATAATCCTCAGGGTGGGGCCCTGTGAGCCTGTGCCCCATTCATGACAGGGTTTTGACAACCCAGCTCCCATGGGGATCTAGTGCAGGTGATCATAGCTGCTGTGAGTTTAAGCGTGCCACAGCCCTGCCATGCCCCGAAGTCGACGTGCCACATGGCTGCCTCCCACCGTCTGGCCCTTATGTTCATCCCACTCCTTATTCCCCCACACTCCCTGAGCTGTGGAGAGGGGTGGGATTGGGGTTCTGTTAAGTAATAGGCAGTTAACAGCAATTTATTCTCAATACTTTCGCCAGTTATGAGTCTTTGCAGTCAGAATCAACTGATGCCAAAGCGTCTCTGACTAAAGCTGAAAGCAACATCAGCCTATTGGTGTAAACATGGTTGTGTGAAAGGCAATTTGACAGGCACATCCTGTCCATTTAGCAAAACAACAGCAGTAGCTTCCACACCAGGGTCTATGACCTCCCCAGCAACAAGTAGCCCCCATGGCACATTTGACATCTTCACCAACAGGGCTCATCTTGACTGGCCAGCGTAGTTGCCAACAGGGTCCACACCTGAGTAAGATTTGATGACAGTTCTTAGCCTAAACAGCACATTCTGGCACTATGAGACTTAGGCAGCATGGAGGCTAACCCAGCTCCAGATCTATTCCTGGTTTAAAGATCTATTATATTTGTATCTACGCATATGTATGTATGTGTGCCCTTCAAGGCAACCAACAGCAGTGCCTAGTGCCTGTATTAGCAAACCGAACCTCTTACTTGAAGGCAACTTCTCAGGAGAAACTAGGTCAAAATCAGGAGGAAGGTGAGTAAGCCGTGCAGCTGGGCTCTCGTCTGGTGGATCCCGCTCACCAAGACAGGAAGCTGTGCCTTTATACTGTTGTTATCACACTTAGGGCAGTAGCTGTCCTTTAGTGTTTCGTGGCTAGCACCTTTAACAAGAATGTGCTTATACTTGGGAATGTCCAGCAGCAAAAGGCTAAAAGTGTATGTGTGAGTTCACAGAACAGCATCTGGACAGCAGGGTTTAGGTCTGACTGTGAGGGTCAGGTATCACCAGTAGGTGGCAGACTTGGTCAGAAATTCATGCTCTGTTGGGGCCTTGCCATGTATGTGCCTTGTGCCCCGCCCCCCAAGTTTGAAGCAGAATCTGAGCAAATGCCCAGGGTCCAGGTAGTCTGGCAAGTATCAGGGTGTGGGTATTTCACTAGGCAAGACATCAAGGTAACTGGGCATGTGGGGCATAAGTGAAGGGCAGCACCACAAAGTTGGTGCGGTCCCCACATCCAAGGCCAGTTACTCTCTTTGGAGATGGAGTTTCTTTATGACTTTTTATACCTGCACATGGTACATTCTGATTGCACTATTCACACAGTTCTTACTGCTCACACTTGTAGTCACCTGGGCCAAGGGCCTCTTCACCTAGCTGGCTGATTCCCTAGACGCACCATGCTTAGCTGAATATACAATCTGTTGAATTTCATGAACTGAGTTCAGTGATGTGCACAGTTGATGGCCCTCCACCTGGACTCATAAATCTGTCTATCCCATTACACTGGCTGGTGAGTGACCAGGCAGTCTGTCTCTCAGACCTTCTGTCCGTCCCTTCCCTCTTGGACAAATGTTAACAAACTGGGCTTTTTTTTTTTTTTTTTTTTTTTTTTTTTTTTTTTTTTTTATAATTGGGGTTCATAAGCTAATAGCTAACTGGCAAAGGGGGTGTAAGCTGGCATTTTTCACTTGAGCTGTGGCATTGTGTTAGTCAGTTTTACATCACTGTAACAAGCAATGATCAACTTATAAAGGGGAAGGTTTGCCTTTTGGTCAGTCTTGGAGGTTTCTGTCCATGGCTGTTGGCCCTGATGTTTGCAGCCTGTGGCGTGATCCACACACCTTTGATCCCTGTACTCATGAGGCAAAGGCAGGCCAATTTCTGTGAGTTTGAGGCCAGTCAGGCTACATAGTGAGAGCATGTCTCAAAAGAGAAAAGTTGGGCCAGCAAGAAGGCTGAGTGGGTAAAGGTGCTTGATGCCTGAGTTCAATCCCTGGATCCCACATGATAGAGAGAACCAAGCTCCAAAAGGTGTTCTTTGACCTCCAAACATATGTTGTGGTACGTACACACACACACACACACACACACACACACACACACACACACACACATACACACGTATGTAAAATGTAATATGAACATTTAAATTCTAAGTAAAACTTAATATGAAATATGTTCTTTAGTCTTCTTTGCCAA
>NC_067144.1:68450905-68528405 GCF_903995435.1 Acomys russatus | reverse complement strand
TGGAAAGAGAGAACCACCTTTGACAAGTTATGCTTTGACTTCTGGCCTCTAGATGCATGCTGTGGTATATGCGGCTTCCTCCCATCCTCATACACAAAATAAACATGGTGGCACATCCCTTTAATTCCAGTACCAGGAGACAGACACAGGCAGAGCTCTGAGTTTGAGGCCAGTGTGGTCTACCTTGTGAGTCCCAGGCCAGCTAGGACTCCACAGTTAGACCTTGCCTCAAACAAATGAAACTTCTTAGTTCGATTTTTCAGCATACTTGGAGTAAAGTTGGTCCCACAGTGTAAGCACTTATCGTTTTACCAAATCGTTTGAGAGTAAGTGGCCCTCCACTCCCAGGCATTCATATTTTTTCCCCTACAATGATAGTTTTCTGCAAAACACCATACAGGGACCCAAATCATGGGACTAATTTGGTGCATCCCTGCCATCCACCCCTCTTCATACCCCATTTGAGTATTTATTTTTATGTACATTTGGTGTTTAGCCTACATATATGTCTGTGTGAGGGACTCAGATCTACCTGAATTTGAGTTACAGACACTTGTGTGGGTGCTGGGTATTGAACCTGGGTCCTCTATAAGAGCAGCCAATACTCTTAACACTGAGCCATCTCTCCAGCCCCGCCCCCCTTAGTCCAGTCATTCCTGTTTCCAGTTGAGACCACGTCTGTCCATGTCACTGTTTCTTTATGTCATTCAGCTCCTCAGTGCACTCCTGATTCTCATGATCATGACAGGACACTTCTAGAAAGCCCAGGCCAGTTGCTGTGTGGAATCCCTTTGGGACAGCATCAGTGAATGCTTTCTCATCATTCGGCACATGTTATGCACCATGGGCCGACATGCCATTCACATGGATGTACGTGGTCTGCTGCCTTCAGAGAGCGGCAGATTTTTACGGGTCTCATGTCTGGTGATGTGTGCTCATCTGGGTCACGTGGTCACCTGTAGCATTCTTGCCCTTGTTCCTTGTGTAATGATTCTATAATTTTGAAACGTAAACTACTCGTTAGAAGCTTTCAGCTTTGTTTTTATCAGCGTAGATTCTTGGTTTCCTATTACTGTAGTTTAAATGTGTCTACCAAGCTCCATGTGTTGAAAACATAGTTCTCAAAGTTATAGGATGTTGATGGCCTTCGGGAGGTCTTCAGAGTTAAGGGAAGTCACAACAATGGGACCTCTATGATGGCATTAGTGGCTTGATAGGACAAGGAAAAGAGATCCGAGCTGATGCTTCCTTTTGTCATATAGTACCTTCCGTCATACTGTGATGGAACAAGGAAATCCCCACCTGCAGATGACCAGGTGCATGCACCTGGACTTCCCAGCCTCCAGAGCCGTGTGCTGAGTCTGTTTTAATAAGTGATTCAGACTTCTATTGTCAGGGCAGAAAATGGACTCATACACTGTGGTCGACACATGTTCCAGCACTGGGACCATCCCTTAGAGAAACAATAAAAAAGTAGAAACCACTTAGGTTTGCTAACAGTTTCTGAGG
Organism: Acomys russatus; assembly: GCF_903995435.1. Classification (NCBI taxonomy): domain Eukaryota; kingdom Metazoa; phylum Chordata; class Mammalia; order Rodentia; family Muridae; genus Acomys; species Acomys russatus. Next base: position 68,526,896 of record NC_067144.1, on the reverse strand, counting down.
TTGGGGCAACACTTGGGTGGTTCTGTTGTTTCTGGGCCAATGTGACTGCACATCATGGGAGAAGGGCATGACAGAACAAGAGTTGCTTGTCTTGTTGAGTGCGGGAAGTAGAGGACAGAAGGATGGAGACAAAGTGACAGGGGGCAAAATCCATCCTTCTGAGGCCCAGTCCCAGGGACCTTCAAATGAGCCCAGCCTCCCAGTGTTTCTCTCATTTCCCAGCAGTTCAACAAAACCGTGAGGCATTCATTAGTTCATATATGAGGTCGGCGCAGACGTTTCCCAGGCTCCCTCTCAACAGTGCCTGAGATGCTTCATCTGCAAACCAACCAGTTATAACCTGCGATGTTATCTGTCTTAATGAGATTCTACTTGTCTTGGTGTCGAAGTCACCCGGACTCGGGCGGTGGGAAGTCTCTCCTGGGGATTCCCCTCTCCCACTTTTGACAGCCTTGGACATTGCACTGTGTGGGCACCGACACCATACAAGCTGCCTTCCTTCCACATTCTCCATACCACGGCTTATTTTGATTTTGAAGCCAGGTTCATCACAATCCCCCTGCCTCAGCCTCGGCAGCATTGCGGTTACAGTTCTAGGCTGTCATGCCTGGCCCATCTAGTTTATGGCTACGTTGGGTCAGCCCACCTCGGACATTCGGAGGGAAGAGTTTCTAAGCAAGTTGGTTTTGCTCCTAAATTATGAAACTATGACACAAGGGCCGCTGAGGATCTGTCAGTTGGCGATGGCGGGCAGCTTCCAGCTCCAGGTGCATTCTTAGACATGCTATTAAAAGACCCAGGAGGAGTTCAGTCATGTCAAGACCCAGCTTTGCAGATGTCGTAATCGCTCTTTCCCTACACAAGTTGGTGTTGATAAAAATCTCCAAGGAGAGGGAAGGGCAGGTTTTTAAGAAGAGGCATGACTAAGAGAAAGCCCAACCCCACCGAGAGGCAGCCAGACGGGCCATTTAATGTGCCATCCCAGGTCCCGTAAAGGAGAACGAGAGCTGAGAAATGGCTTTTGTTTTGAGTTGATGTTCTCAGTCCTCCCCCGCCCCCAGTCTTCTCCCCTCCCAGGCTTCATCCATCTGTTCCCCCAGTGCTGGGATAGGATGCTTGAACCAAAGCTTGTCTGTTATCACAGTAATGTTCTTTCTGACTTATTCCACTTTGCCACACTAAAAATAACCCACCAAAGCTTTCGGCTTTATATTTTTATATACACACACGCTTAAAGGTTTTTATCTTTAGTTTTGTATTACATGTACACCAGCCTGTGTCTTTGTAGGTGTGCACACATGGGTGCAAACGCCAGCAGAACCCACAAGAGAGCTTGAGTCCCCTGGAGCTGGAGGAGCAGGTGGGTCAGGAGCCTCCTGACGTGGGGGTGGGAACTGTACGCAGGTCTGCCGTGAGGGCAGTACGTGGTCTTAACTGCGGAGCCATCTTTCCAGCTCCATGGCTTTACATTTAAATCTGAAAACTTGCTTATAGATAAGGGTCTTTAAGACAGATCATTTTACTGAGGAGAGAATCCCACCGGAAACTTCTTATCATAATCCTCATTAAGCAAAAGAATTTAAAATTCTACCCATAATTTTTTTCTTTTTAAGATTTATTTATTTAGTATACAGTGTTCTGCCTGCATGTAACACCTGCAGGCCAGAAGAGAGCACCAGATTTCATCATAGATGGTTGTGAGCCGCCACCATGTGGTTGCTGGGAACTGAACTCAGGACCTTGGGAAGAGCAGGCCGTGCTCTTAACCTCTGAGCCACCTCTCCAGCTTTAGCAGGTTCTGGGACAGAGTCATGTCTGCATTCACTACCTCATTTGCTTCTTGTTTGTATTGTGATGGTTTCTTTTCTACAAGTTACTTTTTTAGAGTTATGATTTTTATTTAAAAAAATGATTTCTCCATCCATCACTGTGAAGACAGCGATGCCTCTGTAATTCAGGAGAGTCAAGGCCAGCAGTCACTAGAGGTTGAAGATGGCGTAGCGTACAGGACAGTCTTCCAAGTAGTTGACTTTTCGGATAACAGTAATGTTTATGATGGATAATTGGATTGTATGGCCAGTGTAATCATTGAATTGTGTTTGTAATCTCCTAGCCTCATATTGCACTTAGATCAAAGCAATAGGCAACTACATGCTTATTTTGTATTTAATTTACCTAAAATGGAGTTCCATCTGGCCTCCATTTTTACGCAGCACAATCCCAACAAGTGTCCACATATATTACCCTTGCTATGTCCCACAGCTGTGGGCCCTGCTTAGCGAAGTGTAGAAAATAAAGAGAAATAAAGCTCGGAGTTTCTGAGGTATAATTTTAAATTCTCTGTTAATCTGGCCTCTGTAACCTGGGTCCTGTGTGTACATTCCATGGGTCCCAGGCCTGGACTCATAGTTTGGGTAGAGTAATCCTGCCTGTGTTGGGGTTGGTACCTGGCTCCCGCTCCCCAGCTGTAAGCAGGGTAATAGTGTTATTAGTTGTTACACGGCCCCTCCCCCCAGGCCTGAGCACTGGTGCCCAGTGCCTCCTGCACAGTGCTGTTCTGTGTGATGTTAACCAGAAGTGATGAGAGCTGTCACTTTACTCTTAGCTCAACATTGCTTTGAAATTCCCCATTCAGATCCATCCTGTCTGTCACTTCATACATAACTCTGTGTGTGCGTGCGTGTGTGCATGCTACATAGGTATGTGAGTGAACACAGGTGAATGCATGCCATGCCATAGCACATGTGTGAAGGTCAAAGGACAACTTTGGGTGTTGCTCCTGGTTGTCTACCTTGATGGAAACAGACTTCGCATTTCTCTGCTGTGTGTGTGAGCCTGGCTGACCCTTGGGCTGCTGGGGGTCTCTCCTGTTTTTGCCTCCCACCCACCTGCAAGACCGTAAGACCACTGGGATTACAGATATCCACACTATGCTTCTGGTTTTTTTGACCTTTCTGGGATTTGAACTGAGGTCCTCAAGTGTGCTTGATACGTGCTTCCACCCAGTGAGCTATCTCTCTGCCTCCTTTCCTGACAAGTTCTTGGGCAATAGTACTATATCCTGCTGCCTGCGCTTCTTCCAGGAGACTGCAATTTGTTCCTATTTGGAATTTACCCATCAACAGCTCATATCAGGCAACAACTTTTTTTTTTAAAGATTTGTTTATTTTATTTATTGCATATGAGTGCTTTATCTGCAGAAGAGGATATCAGATTACATTATAGATGGTTGTGAGCCACCATGTGGTTGCTGGGAATTGAACGCAGGACCTCTAGGGAGAGCAGGCGGCACTCTTAACCACTGAGCCATCTCTCCAGCCCCAACTTTTTTTTTTTTTTTTTAAGAATTTTTGTAAAGATGCTAATAGCTGAAGAGCTGGCATCTCCTCTTACAGAACCGTGTCCCTGAGTTGCCACAGGTCATCGCGAAGGGCGCTGCTTGCCCTGTGATTGTTAGGCCTCTGTCTTTGCACTCCTTGTCAGGGAGCGTAGGGACCGAGTGTCTGTAGTTCAGGTATGGTTTCATAGAGCACGTGCATGCTTGTCTCAAACCTTGAAGGATGGCTCAAGCGCCTGAGACTTTGTTGTCTGATAATATCAGGGTATAAGGGAAAAAACCATTTTCCTCTCTGCTACCAGTGACCTCCGAGGCTCGTGCTGTACGCAGTGTGATTTCCCACAATCCTCCTTACTCATTCTGCTCCCATTCCATCACAGGAAACTGAGGCTTGGTCGTTTGAAGAAACTTTCTCTCATCGTTTGGTATTAAGTAGCAGAAGCAAAATTCACTGGGCCTTCAGCCAAGTCCCTCATCTCTTCCTCCTCCCAGCTCATGGCTGGAGTCGTGCACTTGAGAGCACTTGCCCGGAACAGTCCTGGCTTTGACACATGTTGTGGGGAGTCTCTCACATACATTGCCCAAGACCTGTCCATTATCTGTTTCAGATTTCATTTGGAGATTAATAATTAACCCCCAAGGGCTTTTCCCATTGTGTCAGGTTCAACAAAAAGAAGCTGACAAACTCCCATTATTAGCAGGATGTACGTCACAAACAGCACAGCGCCCCAACAAGAAATAACAATTGACAAGGCTCTGCATTTGCTCCACTGGAGCCTGGGCCAATGTCAGCAGTTAATTCTTCTCAGAACTGTCATGCAAGAAGAGGGCGGTGGTGTGCATGTAAGGCCAGATTTACTACCTAGAAGCCAGTGCTGTGATTTCTTTTCTTCATCCCGAGAGCCATGGGAGAAGGCACATATTTTAACCGAGTCCCAGAAAGAAATACTAAAGTCTTAAAGAGTTGCATATGCAAATCGCATTCCCAAGTATCTCCAAATAGTTCATTGCTTTGTCCTCAAGAATTTTGAACATACCATGTTAAAAAGAAAGCAAAATGATAAACCCACAATTACAAAGTTTGGTTCATGGCATTGCTGCCCCATTGCCTTAGTTACCAAGGGACTGCGGATGCCATTTGGTGGTAGGGCTCTTGCTGAGAGCGCTGGTAAGACCCTGGATTTACTCCCCAGGGCTGTAAGGAAAGATTAAAAATAATTAGTGGGAAGGTAGTGTTGAGGCTAAACACTAAGTGTGAGCAGAAAGAGCCACCACTGTATGAAGTCCTGCTGTCTCTTGGCTCTGCCTTACTCTTCAACCTATGTAGGAGACGTGATGTGGTTCTTTCTTTCTCTGACCTCTTTATACCTGGCCTGTGACAAAGGACTTGGGGTGATGGAGGTCTGCATAGGACTTTATTTTTAAAGCTTACACTCCATCTCTTCTTCCCCTCCCCTCCCCTCCCTCCTGTGAGCCTGATATCTGTTCATGCCTAGTGAGTAAGCGGTGCAGGAGCCAAGGATGAACCCTCAGCTGTCACCGCACCTCCTCACCGTCTGCGTGGTACTTGTGGCTGGTGGGAAAGACTTGGGTGAGAAGACAGAACACTGGAGAGGGAAGATTCCCAGGTGAGGGTATCACCGGCAGTGACATCGATACTTGGGGCAGCCAGTGAGGCAGACAGCTTGATTCCTTGGCTAAAGCCGGGACATGTAACAGTAGCAGATACACGCTGTTGTTTCCCACAGTGGGAGCCGACAGGACACTTTGTACAGGTTCTGTAGTTCTACAGAAGAGGGCTTTAGGACGAAGAAAGTTTCCTGTTGTTATTGCCTGCTGGCTCTGGGGATCTTCACTTTGACCAGAGGCTGCGTGTCTCTGAGAGCATTGGGAAGTCCTGTGGTCTCTACTGAGTGTGGAGCTATCGAGGACAGTGTAGACAGGTGAGCAGAGGCTGAAGGACGTGTGGGCCTGGATCCAAAGATGAACGAGTCACTCCTGCGGCCCCTAGACACCAAATATGCCGTTATCCAGAACTGGCATAGGTATGATGCTTGTGCCTGCTCCCAGGGTGCTATGGTGACTAACCGATCTCATGTGTGCATGTGTGTATGTGTAGGCGCATATGTAATTCATTGATCACACATACACACTTTTCAAATTATGAAGCACTTTGCAGATTTTATTCAAGTTCTCTAGTTTTTTTTTTTTTTGTGTGTGTGTGTGTGTTTTGTAGTGTAATACCACGGCATACAGTTGACTTAGTAACCGTTTTCATGCATGTGGCTCTGTGTGCTGAGTGCTCTGCGGTCCAGTTCCAGCTGTTTGACTTTCCTAAGGTGAACTCTGTCTGCATCTCACAGCTGTCGGCCCCCCTCTACCTTGCATCGTTACCTTCTGCAACAATGAGTCTGTTCTTTTGCGGCCAGTTTCTCTCATTTAACATAATGCCTTCACATAGATCCCCTGGTTTTACGTGGTAACAGTTAATTCATTGTCTTAGCTCACTTGTCCTGGCGCTATTCTTTTAACCCATTGCGTGGCACTGGGTAAGTGTGTACACCGAGCCTTCCTCTGTGTCAGTAGTCTGAACTGGAGCAGGGCTACCATGGTATGAATGTGTGCGTGTGTGTGCGTGCGTGTGTGTGTGGGGGGCGTTAGAAGTCAGCATCAACTGTCTTTCCTGCTTGCTTTTTTACCTTATCTTTAGTGATGCTGTTTCTTCCTTGCAGAATGGGCTAACCTGGCTGGCCAGCCAGCTCCAGGAATCTTCTTTTTCGTGTCTCCACAGCACTAGGATTACAGGGTTCTGCTGCCACATCTGGCTTTTCTGTGGTTGCTGGAGGGGCGGGGTGAAGTCAGAGCTCAGGTCCTCACGCTTGTGCAGTAAGTGCTCGACTGTTTGAGCCACCTCCCCAGCCCCAGAGAGTGAATGAGAAGCCAGGGTATGCTCCGTCTGCAGAATGGAAGCAAAGGGAGCAAGGCGCTCACTGATGTGTACATGAGCTTTGTTCCTCGTTAAACCAAGTATTGGGGCAATAGTGACACATTGTGCATATTGTAGAATTTAAATTTTTTCATGCTTTCTCATTTTTTTCTCCATCTTAAAGATGATAGTTCTCACTGGAGAGTCGGTTGGATGTGCCTGCTGTGTTCAGAATGAGCCAGTTCTCTCCCTTCATTATAGAGACACAGGGATTGGGGGCTGGAGAGATAGATGGCTCCGAGAGGTCCCGAGTTCAGTTCCCAGCTACCACATGGTGGCTCACAACCATCTGTAATGAGATCTGGTGTCCTCTTCTGGCCTGCTGGTGTACATACAAGCAGAACACTATACATAATAAATAAATAAATCTTTAAAACCCAAAAACAAAACACAGGGATTGAACTCGGCTTGCCTGGCTTCAGGGCAAGTACCTTTACCTACTGAACTATCCCACCCCTCCCTCTGTGATTCAAGGACAGAGCAGCCATATTGAGTTGGGGTTGCATTGGGATTGGGTTGAGTTGAAGTAAGATTGAGGCCAGAAAACAGTTGAAGAAACTTGTTAAGATGAAAAAATGACATCAGGGTCTTATTTACGTTCATGGGAAACTGAACTGAGCTGGGCAGCACAGCACAGATGGTACGCTGTTCCTGTGAGTGTGAGGACAGCGAGAGAAACAGATCCAAACAGGAGGCTGAAGAGCTGGCATCCTGGTGCCAGCATTAGCTCAGGCCTCACACAGTCCCAGCTTCCCTGTGCTTGCGTGGAGTGTGGCATCGGCAGAAGCTAGGGCTGCTGTTATTTTGATCATCAAGCTCTATTTGGTGAATACACTTGATTAGTCCCTGCCTTCTTCTCTTGGGTGCTATTTTGAGTGGAAAATCACTACTGGAAAACTAAAGCCCTACATTGATTATGTACATAGTACTCCCCCTGTACATACCAATTTGGAATCTCTCTGAAAAGCCCCTATTTTTAATGCTTAATCTCCAGCCTGTCACTAGTGGGGACCTTTTAAGGTTATGGGGACCAGTGGAAAGACCGTGTGTGGACTGTGCCTTCCTTGTGAGGGCTTGGGATTTTATCTTTTCCCTCTTTTATTTTATTTATTTTTTCACTCTTTGTCCATGGAGTGACTTTGCATCCAGCACGGACCTCCTCCATCCTGCGCTATCTTACAACCAGACCAAGAGCAGCTGGGCCATTCCAGCCATGGACCAGAGCCTCCAAAACCATGATGCAAAACACCCCCCCCCAACTTCCTTTTATAAACTGGTTCCCTAAGATAGTGGTGGGAAACTGACTGACACAACAACCTTTGGTGTTGTGGTCAGAGAACTTGTGAGGTGACCAGTTTCATTTCAGATGAATCTAAAGTCGCAGAGAAAGGAGCTAGTTTGTACCACATTATTTATGTCAGCACTTTAAAAGGAGTACCGCTGGCCCTCCCGTGGTGTGTGTGCTTTGATTTGGCTCATGGAAAAGTGGCTTGAGGAGGCAGTCTTAAGCCTAAGTCCTTAGCTTGTCTTCCTTGAAGGTGGGTATTTTCAGAAAGGGGTGCTTAGGCCTTAGAGGGGGGGCTGTACCTTCCTTCTCAGGACTGGTTTGGTTTAAATGGGGACGTGTCAGTTCTTACTAACTGGGAGGAAAAGCTTTCCCAGCATGACGCATTAGTCATGAACAGGGTGTAGGAGGCTATGGAACAATCACTCTGACCCTCCTCCCATGGATGGGCTTTCAAGCTGAGCTCCAAGCGCCAGCTGTGTTGGAACCAAGGGCTTGCTGGGGACACCCCCACACACTCTCCCTGCTGTGCACTTGAAGTCCTGGATCAGAGGTGGGAGAGGGTGGTGATTTCAAGGCTGGAACTGAAATACCACCAACAGGGAAGCTCATGAACCCAAGGCCCCCACAGTTTGTATGCGTGTCACAGCCAGCCGGGAGAAGGGCTAAATGAAGGGCCACTTTGCTAGCCAGGAGCAGAGCTATCAAGCGATGAGTTGTGTATGTGGTTCCAATCCACGGTCTACTGATAGTTTTCCATGTCCACGTGAAAGAGCCTCACAGAGCATGGAGGGAGGTGTTGGCTCGAATGGATGCCTGGGATCTCAAGCAATGTGGGAAAGGCCGAGCTCTCCCTTGAGAGTCGGCCAGAAGCACCTGCTAGCTACTCATTGTGAATGCTCTATGGGGACAAAAACACTTCAGCATTTCTTCATCTGGAGGGGACGGATGCTTTCTACATAAAGGAGAAGAAGAAAGTCACTTGGAAGCAGTGTTGATTTCTTTTACTTGTTGGCTTTTCTAGGTTCTAGTGTCTAGGTTTTTGGTCCTATTTTTCACTTGTGTGTATAGTAATGGGGTGTTATAGGTATAAGTAATATAAATGGACATGTCCCATTGACTATGACAGAAGGAAATGAACCTTTTCCTCAGAGACTTTGCAATCCTATCAGAAGATATATATGAATGACAAGTTCTCATGTGGGCCAGGATGGTCTTGAACTTGATTCGTAGCTCAGGATGGCACAGAACTGATCCTGTTGCCTCTGCCTCCCAGTTTATGTGCTGCTGGGGCTTGACTCCAGCACTGAGTGTGTGCTAGGCAAACATTCTACCGAGCTGTAGTCCCAGCCCTACTTAGTGTTGTGTTTTGAGACAGGGTTCCTGTCTCTAAGGCAAGCCTCTCTGGAACTCAATATTGTAACTCAGGCTGGCCTCCATTTCACAAGTGTTGGGACTCTAGGTGTGAGCCACCAGAGCTAGCCACAAGAGAGGGTTAAGATAAATAATCAGTTAATTGATAGGGATGTTTCTTTACTCATTTGTGTCTCAGCTAGTGGGGCAGGTGCTGAAGTGGCTGCAGGTGGAAGTGTGTCTTGAATGGCCTTGGTTTCCTTTATATGCGGTGAGGTAGACAGGACAGAAAGGGAATAGCAGTGGACTCAGGGTGGGGTGGGAACAGAAAGGACGGGTAAATACAGAAGATGCTGCAAGGGCTTTGCGGGAGAAACAAGGGCCGAGGAAGGAGGGGGAGGAAAGAAAGAAGTGAGTTACTCAGAAACTCCGCTAAGTACTAAGGAGTGGTGTTGTCCTGGGTGCCGTCTCACTTTAGCTTCAGCGATGACCTGTAAAAGAAAGTGGTTCATTACATATCGGATCGTCCTGTTTCTGAATCCAGAACCCATATACTTTTGAAAATCATGATACCTTCTTCAACAGAATCGTGAGGATGGGAGTTTTTAACTGTGTGGAATGTGTGATTAGAAACATCAACAGAAGTTCTGTGGAGGTGTCCACAGGGGAGCAGGAGGAGCCTGCTGGAGGCAGGAAGGACTGAGCACTGTATTGCAAGCAGGTCAGGTGGAGGAAAAAAAGCAGAGCCTAGAGTGGGAGGAAGAGGACTAATTGGGGGAAAGTGTGGAGGCCAGTGAAGGGAATAGGTAACAGCTAAGGCCATAGGTCACATGATCGAACAAGACTTCCTTCTATTAGTCATGGCTTCCTCGACTGGCAGGTAGCCAGAGATGGGATTCCCCACCCCCCAACCCCAACCCCAAGCTATGAGGATCAAAATTTTGCTTGTTTTAGCCAATTTTTTCTTCTGGAAGTGATTTTTTAAAAAACTATTTTCTGTGATTTGCTATTGCTAGCCTTTACTTTTTCTAGCCTGCTAGCTGACCTTGCTTAACTACTTCCCCGTCACATTTGGATGGCCAGGAAGCCCGGGCTTATAGGGCAGGGTGTGTCTTTGTGCTGTGTGTTCATTGTCTGCATGTGGGATGGTTTTGTTAACTACCTGAGAAGAGATATTTATTACTGTCTTTGTTGTGTGTGCGCATGCGCGCACATACACACACACACACACACACACACACACACACACACACGCCTTGAGTTTGCGTCTTCATCTCTGTGGATTTCCCTTTGGTTCTCACATACTGAGAATGTGCATAATTCATAAGAACAGTAGTTCAGATGTGTAATCAGGACTTGGCAGCACACGCTGACACCGTCTGGGGTGGGCATGCTTAGGGATGTTTTATTGAGTGGGAATGTCTGTAAGGGCCCTGCATTATCAGTGCCCTGGGCGCTGCTGTAGCTGATTCTCCTCAGCCAGGCCTGGCGTCACCTCGCTCTCTGTGTGGTCCCACCACTATTGCTTGGCAGTAAATGTCAAGCGTATAAAGCCAGTAGCTGTCACAGGAGACACAGATTTTCCTTGTGATTTTTATGTACTGGCTTGTCGGCAGGGCCTTTGATGTGTCCATGGTGCAGACCCTTCCCAGAACTCCCTTTATCGTGGAAAGGGCTGGCTATCCTCTGACTTAGTGGAGTAGACATGTCTGTATTCTGTTGTGGTTTTATTTTATTTTGTAGCTGCTCTCCTACTTTTAAATTTTCAGCTTGTGACTACGTCATGCGATTTTTAGTATTCCTTCTCAATTTGTAAATTGGCTGTGATAAATATCAGACGTCACTTAGTTAAACTAGTGTCACAGCCGCTTTTACAGTGAGGTTCACTCACTCTTGCTTCTAGGCTTTTAGGGGTCCAACTCAGTGATGCTTTTTGTCATTCTTAACCTTCTGTTGGTGGAAAAGGGAAAATCTCAGGGAGCTTATTATTAGCATGCTGCGGGTGGGAGTGGGGGCTGGGGTCTTCAGGGGATCCCATGGGTTGCTTTTCTGTGTGGGAACTATAGAAGGATAAATTAAGATGCCCTCTTAATTCTAAGAGACTGGTAAGAAAGTGTGGTTCATTCCTTGGGACTTTGCTGTTGTCTCCCTACTCTCTTTGCCCGAGTAACCAGAGTGACACTAGAGGTCTGTAATGCCTTAGGCGCCTCATCTTATTCCATGGAAAGGTTAATCGGAAGTACCATAGTTGTTTCCAGGGCTCCTGGATGCCCCTTGTATTCACACAGCGTTGGGACAACGGTTGCTGAAGACCGTAAGGAATGAATGAACGTAGTGGGTATGTGCAAGTCTACAGAATTTTGTGGCTGAACTCAATTAGAGTTAAGGTAAAGGCATCATTTTTGTTTTTATAATAAGCTATTGCTGCTTTGCAATGTAATCATTATTACAGATACTGTGGTTCATACAGATGTGGCTGAGCAGCGTTTAAACATCTGACCTCTCACAGGTTATTTGAACTGTTCTGTTGTTGGACGGAGCTGTCTGTTACCTGTGTCTTTATCTGTCCTTTTTGAGAGGTGATCTGGTTTCTGCTCGTGTCTCCTCCCAATTCAAATGTTGGAACCCAAGACTCAAAGTGATGGTGGAAAATGAGGTTGTGTTGGGAGATGACTAAGTCCAGGAGCGCTCCACTGGGGAATGCCTTATGCTCTTATTTAAAGTGGTTGAAAGGAGCTAGAGAGACAACCCAGCAGTCAAGATCATAGGTTGTTTTTGAAGAGGACCTGGGTCCAATTCCCAGCATCCATATGGCAGCTTACACCCATTTGTAACTCCAGTTCCCAGAGATCTGATGCCCTCTTCTGGCCTCCATGGCCCCAGGCCTGAACATGGTTCATGTAAGTTGCTCTAACATATAAAATAAAAGTAATAAATCTAAAAAAGAGATGGGGAAGCTGGCTGGCAAGAAGCTGTATGACCTTCGGCCACTTTCAGATAGTGAGAAGCAGGTTTCCCTAGACACCATATCTGCTGGCCCCTTGATTTCAGACTTTCTAGTCTCCAGAACTGTGAGGAATACATGTGCATTGTCTATAAATTATCCAGCCCAAGGTGTTTTGTTATAGCAGCACCAATGGACTGCTATAAAAATAGATCGAATAACAGTTTTCAATGATTTTGTTGTTGTTCAAGGTACTATATCAGGTTCAAATGGTATGCTTTAGTTCTTAGAAAAAATGATTTTACCCTTCTTTTATACAAGTAGATCTCATCTTTGACTATTTCTTCTCATCCTCTCAAATCAAGCTAAATGTTGCTACCCCTTAAAGACCAGGTGTTGACAGCTTCTTCTTACCAACTTGATGTATTTCTTCCCATCACTTGCTGTTAATAATGTCTGAGCAGCCGTTGCAGCGTGGGGAAGTGGGTGGTCGCCGTTCTCTCAGGTTATAGGCACCGTGGGAAAACGGTCCTATTTCTCATCTCAGACCATACATCATCTGCTCAGCAAACCTTGGGTGCACTGAACTGAATTGCATAGGTTTTACCTAGATACTCTATTGTAGCCACAAACACTGACAGGCTGTAGACAGTCCAAGCATAACTATTATAAAATCTATTTTTGAGCACTCTGTTCATCTTTTGTAAGATGCACCATTGTTTGATGCCCCACTGGGAAGGGGGGAAAAAAAAAGCGTCTGCCAGTTTAAACCAAATGCACCATTGTGATTATAAGATGTGTTTAGTTTCAGAGCCCCTACAGTGGAAATAGTTTGTTCTTAGGATGAAATAATGGAGCATCCCTGCTAAAACTTGAAGTCTTAATTGTATAGTTGCCACACAACTTGAAGTGGTTTTTCAAATGAAATGTTGAGGTGTCTTTGAAAGATGGCTTGTATCTGAAAGAGTGTCTCGCACTAGGGGACTCCAGGCCCTGTGAGCCCCGCTGCATTGCTCCATCAGTCTCAGATCTTCCCTTCTAAAAGATGGAGACTGAACCGAGTGTGGTGGTACCAGCACTCAGGAGGCAAACGCAGGAGGGGCTCCGAAACAAAAACCAAACCAAAAAGAGACTCACAGTGGAAAATTCTCCCACACCTTGAAAATCCTTAGAAGGAATTATTTTAAAACAATTTTTAAAAGTCATTTGACTTAATTTCAAAGTGTGTGACTGAAATGATTTACTGAGTGACTCAAATCCTTCTGCCAAAGCTGATGGTGTTTGTGACATCCTGTGAGCGATAATGATTTGGGGGGGATTCTATGTCACACCTACCCGGTGAGAGACCTGTGGTTTCCCAGAATCCCACTTTACAACCCCCCTTGGTTATTAGGGACACACTGACATGTTAGTCAGACATTCATAGATGTATGCAGACCTGCCATTTCTAGTGTGTCTCCCTTACTTGGGGCCTGCAACAGCTCTGCCGTCTCTTAGGGCTGCCCCCACACCCCCACCCCCCATATAACAGCTGGGGCAGAAACAAGGAAGAAGCAGCCCTGGGCAAGGATTTTCTTTTTAAGATGTCTCTTAAAGGGGTTATGAGATGATTCACCAGCCCCCATTACGGTGATGTCTCCTGATGACTAGTGATATTTTCTCTTGTCATCTCTGTGCTACAAAGTTTCTCAGCCCTTGCTGCCCAGAGGCATGGCTGCCATACTGGCTTTCTGGGTGCATGGCCTCACCCGAGGGCGCCCTCCCTTTCCATGTGATTGGCAGCTCCAGCGGGGAGTTGGGCTTATGGTGAAGTTTGGAGAACTATACTGTGGCCAGTGACCGCATTTTGCTCAGCAAATCAAGAGGACCCCCTGATCACCTTGGAGGCTGTTGGCTGGGCTGGCAGGCCCCTCCTCCTCAGGCGGCACAGGAAGAACCAGGCACTGCTGTAGAGAGGGAAGTGGCACTTTGATATCTTGGGTCACTTAGAGCCTGAGGAAGGCCTGAGTGGTGGCGGCTGCTGCTGTGGCCTTGTCTCTCTTCTTCATAATAACTGGGACCATGTGCCTTAGAGAGCCCCCGTCTCCCTGCTGCCTCCAAGATGAATATCTGGTTTAGAAAGCCAAGGGTTTGAGCCACAGCTCCCTCCTGGGTTGTCAGTTCTTGCAGGAAAGAAAGAGCATATCTCGCCTACCGTCCACTCTGCCATGGACCCCAGGAAACTGGCTTTTCTTGTGTGTGGTAAAAGTGTTGGTTTCCACGACAACAAGGGGCAGATCTGTCCAAGGGAGGAGATGGGTAGCTTGAGTCTAGAAACCTAGCTGTCGAGCAGAGTGGTGTGCTCTGAAATCCCTCCAGAGCTGAGGTGATGCTGTGTGCCCGAGAAGATTATTCTGGTATGCAGTTTAAGGATTAGACCGTTCTGTTCCAGAGGCGGTTTGAAAGTGCTTCAGCCTGAATCCCGCCCTCTCCTGCTTTGTTCTCTCGGGCTCTGAGGTAACCTCCTTCTGTCCCTGGGAACACCCTGTCAGCTAGGCCTCGTGGCGGTGAGATGGTGAAGAAGAAGGTTTCAGCAATGGACATCAATTACAGTTAGCTTCTTTTCCATCCTTTTAGGGAGGTGGGAATAGCCTTCCACGCTCTCGTACAACACCATGGGCGTGCTTATTGATGCAGCGCTAACTTGAGGTACTATCAGGAGCCCAGAGCTGGGTGGGATTTTGCGTGGTCAGTTGCTTTACAGCTTTTAGAAATGACGGAGAGAAAAGATAATGCTTATTTTTTTTTTGTTGTTGTTGTTTTTAATTCCTTTGGTTGTCATACTATGTCCTGAAAAGGTTATTAAATCCATTTTAGCAAGCTGGGCCTCATTGGAGCCATTCTTAGCATGAGGCTGTGTGAGTATTTGGGCGCTCCGCTGACCAGCTGTGGAACAGATCCCTTAGGGACTGGTGGTTTCCAAGTTCCCTCAAATGACACTTGTAGGAAGTTTTGCGGTGGTGATGGTGTCACAGTGCCTTGGCAGTTCCCTGCTGGAGGTGTCTAAGTGTAACTGTGAAATGATAAACACAAAGAACTTCATCAGGATGCTTAGAATCAGAGCATTTTGGCCCAAAGCCATCAACACAAGTGCAAGCCAGAGAGTAGGCATCTTAAAAAAAATGGTCGCTCTCCCTGGGTAGGGGGAGGACAGAAGACTTCATTTAGAAATCATGAGTATGGTAATGCCTGTCCCAGTGGAACCTGTTGGTTAAGTATTGCCAGAGATTCACTGCTCCAAAATTAAAGTTATTATTTTAGCTGTTCACTCCCAACTTGTAGCCTGTATCCCAACAAGCGATGGTTCTGTGAATCCGCCACTTGCTTCATTACCTCGGGATGCATCTGGCTATATTAGGAAACAACGTTGCTCAGAACTAGGCCAATGGGGTGGACATGGAAACTTTTGGGGAATATTCATGTGGCTGGTTGGAGTATCTGTTTATACTTGCCTCAAAAAACTGGTTGAGCTAAAAATCATTTCATTCATGTTTTGCGGAATGAGAATTAGGATCCATATTGCGCCCGTTCATCTGTGCTGGAAGAGAACTGATTCTGTGCTGAGACCCCGATCCAGCCCCAGAGCCCTCAGCGGTCATGGGTGCGGCTCACCTGAGAAGGCGGTGGGCACTCATCCGCACTGCAGCATCAGCGTTTACCAACACTGAGCAAGCCCATCCTTGGTGGGACTGTTGATACCAACTGAGTGTGCTCATGGGTCAGGGCCAGAGTGTCTGACTTTCAGCGGTCTACCCAGGAGAGCCTCCCAGCAACGACAGCCAGCCCACCTCCAGCAGTGTTCCGTTGTATCTCCTCCCAACTCAATGTACAGAATTTAAGGTGTGTGTTTTTGTGCCGAGCAGTTGTCAAGAAATACATGTATGGAATTTGTTAGCGATCTCATGAGGAAGGACAGAATTCCTGTCTTTGTAGC
Organism: Acomys russatus; assembly: GCF_903995435.1. Taxonomy (NCBI): domain Eukaryota; kingdom Metazoa; phylum Chordata; class Mammalia; order Rodentia; family Muridae; genus Acomys; species Acomys russatus. Next base: position 68,511,018 of record NC_067144.1, on the reverse strand, counting down.
CGGGACGTGTGTCCTGCCGAGAGACTGATGTGCACACTGTGAGGTCTAAAGATGTTATGCTCCTAGGTGAGCTGGCTGTGGTCAGGAGTCCTGCGAAATTAAGCTAGATGTGTAGCTCAGTAGATGGACACTGTCACCCCTGGTCCCCATGTTGACTTTGTTTCTTTTTCCAGGAGTAATCATCTTTGTTGTTTTAACTTTTAATTTAATTTTATTTGTATGTGTGGGAGTATGTGCGCAGCCAGATGGACACGGACACACACACACACACACACACACACACACACACACACGCACACGCAGGCTGGAGCCGGAGAGGCTTCCACTCATTATGGCGCATGTGTGGAACAATTCAGGGCAGCTTGTGGGAAGTGGCTTTCTCTCTCTGCTGTGACCTTCCCTGTAATCAGACTCAGTTTTTCAGGCTTCGTTGCAGGTGCCTTTACCTGCTGAGCCATCGTGCAGGCCCCTCTATGCTAAATTATTTCTGTATGGACATCACTCCAGGTCTTCAAGTAATGATTTAAAAAATAAATGAAAAACTGATGCATTTTCTTTACTCTTCACTTTAAAATCATTTGACAAAAGTTCTAGGGCCCTAGATCAACTATGTGATCTATCCATCCTGTCTGTCTGTCTGTCTGTCTGTCTGTCTGTCTGTCTGTCCCATCCATCCCATCCAGTTCATTCTGACTTGGGAGGGAGTATGAATACTGGAACCTAAATCTTCCTGGCATTTATTATGATAAATGTTTATAACATGGACCCAGCCCTACCCTCTCCCCACTTTTAGGTTCTGAGTGAAAGAACTTTCTGGTTCTCAATAATGACTAGTTGCCCATGAGAGCAGTAGTGAGCGGCTGGTCATTGGAGGCAGGTAGAATACTCTTCCCTGTGTACCCTGGTTCTTGGAGCTTGTAAAGCAACACAGAACAAAACAGTGAGCCCTACTATCCCCAGCAACCAAACAGCAGAGGATCCAGTTGAAGCATTTAGGACAAGCTGTACACATAGAACTTCTGAGTTGTCATCTTCGTCTTCATCGTGCCGGAGGACTGGGGCAGTTGGGCTTTCCAGCCCGGGTACCTCTCCCCACCAGCTGTACACTCCCCTGTGCAAACTGCTCACATGATACCTGGCGTGGAAATTGTCTAGGAGTTGAAGGTGAAGTACAGTGACTTCAGACGGGTTGTCTTCGTGTAGTATAAATCGGCTGGAGCCGCCGGGTTTTGCTCAGCCTGGCTTGTGTGTGCACAGGAGCTTTGGCAAGCGGAGTCTGCCCCTCTGCCAGCTGGGTTAATCTCATCCCCAAATTGTTCCATAACAAACATAATGGGGCCAACTTCGTTTTACTTGTAAGATTCCGTTTTAGAGACCCAGGTGACATGTCTCAGCCCCGGTTACAGCGGCCCGTCCCTAGTGTGGTTAGACAGCAGTGGCAAGGATAATTCCCATTTAGCGGAAGTGATCACCAGATAGATAGGCAGGCAGTGGATGGTGTAAGGTAGGTGATCTCATTTAACGCTCACAGCAACCCAGTGGGTCCAAACTGTTGTTATTCCCAGCTTTAGGTGGTAGATTAATAACTTGTCCCTAATCCTTCTGCAAGTGAAGAGCCAACACCCAAAGCTAAGTTGTGGCGAATGCATGCAGCAGTGACCCCCCCTGCCCCCCCCCCCCCCCGCTCTAACTCCCAGCTCTGAGCTTGGCGCAGCTGCCTTCTGGATACCTGGGGCTCCTTGTGAGTCCTTCTCAAGGCACCCTAGCTCGCGTCCACAAAGTCACTATGGCGTCCCCTCACTGCAGCCACAGTGAGTGCTTGTTGGCACATTGTGCTCTTGGCATATGTGTTGATTACAAAAGAACAAGCCTGGGCTCCTCCTTAGGCTACCTCCTGTTTCAGTTCCACAGGCAAGGTTATGGATAACTTTTTTTTTCCTCCTAAAATCAGAGGAAAAAATAGCAAACAGATTCAGTGTTGTTTCGCTTTGTGTTTTATGAGTAATATCCTACTTTTATCTTTTTCAGTTAGTGCTTTTGTTCAAGTCCAGGAGAATATAGATAGAAAACATTTTAATTCCGGTAGATAGGATAATTTGTTTTTAAGTATAAAAACTGCATTATCAGCCTCCATGGTGCAGGTGGAGGGACAGCCGCCCGCAGGCCGCCCGCCAGCGAGGATCTAGCCTTGCAAATTATTGGCAGCTGGCACGGTAATGAGTCCATTTCAATATAAATGGGTTGTTGCTTATTAATATCTGCCAGTTCCTAAGCAATTCAGGAACCGCTTTGAAATTTGGGAAATTTGCAGAGAGCGGTGGAGGGAGGAGTGCGCCTCAGGAAAGGGGATGAACAGGATGGCAGTGGGGGCAGTCATGGAAAGGGCACACATTGTGGCTTAATAATGGGGTACGGCTAGAACTTTTCTTCCTTCCCCTGCCAATGTGAGTCACGGGCCTCATGGCTAAACAGCACGTTTTCCAAGATAAAGAAGAAACAAAACTCACTGTTCTATTCTGTGTGGATGCATATACTTCTTTACTTACTGCCTCCGTGTGGTTCCTTTGCACGCACTAGGCAGCTCGTGCAGTGTGCCCACCCCCAGCGTTTGCCATCTCAGGTACCCACCTTGCTCAAACTACCAGCAGCGGGTGGCTACGACTGGCAGCCCACAGAGGAATGTCCCTGGGTAAAGTCACTCAAAGATACTTCAGGCCTTTTTGCTAGCTCTAGTATTTGTGGTTTTGCCACAGAAAATCAGCTTCAAGTGTAAAAACAGAGCAACTCGTTAGGGGTCCTGGTCAATGTAGCGTGATGAACATCACAATCATTAATCATTTTTTGCTGCTCTTTCCTCGTGTGCTTTCTCTGAGCATGATGTTTACCATCTTAAGGAAATACACAGAGGACAAAAAAGTTTGTAAAATTTAAGTTGTAAACCCCCCCCCCACACACACACACATTGTTTCTTGTAAGTCTCTTCCTCAGTGAAGTTCCCGAGACTGTCGGGGGGATCTTGTTCCTTCCCTTCCTGTTAAGACCCTTTGACAGTTAAGAGAAGAGGATGAGCAGTAAGTGTCCTGCTTCTGTCAGCCAATGCCTGAGTCCACAGACAGGTTAAAACGAGAGTGTGCAGGGCTCTCTGTGGCCATCAGTACAAATATGCTGGCGTGTGTGTGTGTGTGTGTGTGTGTGTGTGTGTGTGAGTGACTGAGCCTGCCATTGTACACCTGTAGCTGACGTCACCTCTCCTCACTCATTCATTCACATTAAATCGACATTAGAGAACCCATCCGCTCCCGTTTGCTTTCTTCTGCCTGACCGTTGCCTCTTCCATCTCCCATCTCCTTCAGGTTTTTGGCACATTCTCCCAGACTCAGGTGAGAGAGACCCTGATGGGCACCGTGAGGGGCAGGTGCTGACATACGCCCCGTCTCCAGCCAACGACATCATCGCCAGCCTCAGTCTCTAAATGCCACAGCGCTCTTGGGACCAGTTGGGCTGGGCACCGCTGTTGCCTTTTAAGGTAAGTTGGTGCATGCAGATTTGGGCCTCTGTTTGTTTGTGTGACTGAGAAGTACTTCAAAGGTGGTGGGACACGCGCAGTGGGGCCAGTAACTGAGACTGCTATGCCTTCCTTATACACACGGTGGGAAAGGAATTCGGAATCACTCTGTGGATTAGCGTTGCGCCCACCTGACAATCGAGAGGCATTAACGTTAACCCAAAACGCAGTGGGAAACTCAAGTTGGTACCCATGAAGTCTTTTCTTTTCCTGTGAATTGCCCTCAGGGTCTTTTATCTCTGAGTTTCACTGGCTTTATATTGGATTATGTTTGTTAAAAAAACAAAAGTAAACCCGGTTACTAAACCCAGCCTCAAAACAATGATAGATATATTTCTGCTTTGGGTTGTCTTTAAAGAGCAAATATAAGTGCAGTCAAAATAATAGTCTAAATCGAAGATTATTGCTTATTTGCTGTAAAACGTGTTTAGTCTCTTGGGTTAGGGGTATTTGTGTGTGACTTGGCAAAAACTCTGCCCGTGCATTGTAACGAATTAGCACAAACTTTCAGAGCTTCGTCTCAGTTTAATCTTAGCTCTTTCCCGGCTCCATCTTCAGGCACAGCATCCAGTAGGGAAAAAACAGGCTCAAAACCAAGACCTCCCACCAGAAGCTAATTTTACATTTGCAATCTGTTGTCTTGTGATTTTCGCTTCAAATTTAACTTTGAAATAAATACATCTCATCCATTCCACTGCAGCCTCGGAGGTCTGTTTTCCAGTCACGAAAGGGTAATCACTGCATTTATTTTAATAAAACTTTCGATACCTCGGGGGAGTAGAAAGTGATACTAATAATTATAACTCACGTCCATCATTAGCTATCTCACGGCTGAGTTCGCACTGCCTTCATCCGCAGAAGAGAAACCTGGCTTGTGCAGTCCACTTTTGACTTCAGGGAACTCTTCTCATGTGAATGTATGGACCTTGCAATCTAGTCCCATATTGACTTTGAAGTGTTCCTGCTTTGAGGCTATCTTAATGATCAACAGGGTTGATGCTTCTGTAAAAAGAACGTGCACATGCCAGGTTAATCGGGCGATGGCTCGTCATTGTGGGAAGATAGGATGAACAGGAGGGCTAAGTAGGAATAGGTAACCCTGGCCACAGATGGATACACTGTGCTGAGGTCAAATTAAAGGGATCTATAGAAGCAAGCCGGGAGGCCTCTTCCTTATCTTGGACACTTTCCTAAGACATCTGTTCAGGGTTGACATTTTGTTGTAGCTGTCTGTGTAGTGTGACTTCCTTACTCTCTTAAATTAAAAAAAAATATTTCATTGACTTAAAACTTGTTAATGTGTATCATTTATCTGTCTTTCCTTTAAAAAAAAAAAAGAGCTGGGTGTGGTGGTGCACGCCTTTAATCCCAGCACTCGGGAGGCAGAGGCAGGCGGATCGCTGTGAGTTCGAGGCCAGCCTGGTCTACAAAGTGAGTCCAGGACAGCCAAGGCTACACAGAGAAACCCTGTCTCGAAAAAAAAAAAACAAAAAACAAAAAACAAAAAAAAAAAAAAGAAAGAAAGAAAAAAATGTAGTGGCCTGAAGAAGGAGTCGGTGTTTAGGAGCACTTGCTGCTCTTCTGAAGGGCTAGTTTTGGTTGCTGACACTAAAATGTTAGGTGACTCAGGGCATCTGGTGCCCTCCTCTGCTCTCTCCCGTCAATTTTGAGCACACGTGTGTTTGCGTGCCCATGCATACGCGCACAAATAAAAAGAAAATAAATCTTCCAACAAGATAAATTTTATAAGGATGTAGCTCAGTGGTAGAACACTTAACTAGCCTCGTGTAAGACCTTGGATCCAGTCCTCCCTCCACGTCCCCCTACAGAAAAACAGACAATTGTGAAAATTGAAGTGACTTGTATGCACACTGTCCAGAACAACGCCACACACACTTACTTACTAGTATTCACAAGAGTGTGTCTTAGATGGCATCTCCAATAGAGTTTTCACTTGTGGGTAAGAGGAGTTTTGTTCCAGAGAGGTTTAATACTAATGGTGGGGATCCTGGTTTTGATTGTTTACTCTTAGCTGGCACGAGCTAGGGCCAGCCAATCTACTGTCTGGGTTTTGGTCTCCAACTCTGCTGTTCCTTAGTGGGTCGGAACATCCTACTGTCTGCCAGTGGCATCCCAGAAAGCCCTGGTGTCATTAGTAAGCTGGACATCATAAGTCATAAAAATATGCTTCTAAGTCCAGGGGATTGGCTGGTTATATGTTCTCATATCCTTTTTATTTCTTTACCTGTCTCTCCCTCAGTCTTCTGCAGTTACTAGAGTATTTTTCTTTGACCAAACTGGACTGTTGTTCCTTATAGTACTGAGAAGACACAAGACACGGTGATTTAAAAATGTAATATACATGATAAAATTTTGATTCTGCAAGGCTTGCCACCTCCTCCAGTATTAATGATAGCTCAGATTTTTCCAAGCTTAAATTCATCGTAGGAGGTTGTGTTTGCAGAGGGCTCACGTGTTTCCCAACAACTTGATGAAAAGTCTCACTGGGCTAAGCCGGCTTCTGAGTGTGATCCAGACTTTATATAATACCTTTTTTGGTTTAGTTTGGTTTTTGTTTTTTGGGTGGTTTTTGTTGTTGTTTGTTTGTTTGCTTTTTGAGATAGTGTTTCTCTGTGTAGCCTTGGCTGCCCTGGACTTGTTTTATAGACCAGGCTGGCCTCAAACTCACAAAGACTGGCCTGCCTCTGCCTTTCTTAGTGCTGGGATTAAAGGCTTGTGCCACCATGCCAAGTCTGATAATACCTTTTTGATTTTTTTTTTTTTAATCTGGCCTGAGAGAGTGAGACGGTACAAAAAATATGTCTTGGGGGCTGGAGAGATTGCTCAGTGGTAATAAGCACATACTCTTCTCCCAGAGGTTCCTCACAACCATCTGCGAGCCAGTGAGCCTGGTACTGGAAGATCCTATGCTCCCTTCTGACCGCTGCAGGCAAAACACCCATGGGCATAAAATAAATTTAAAGTAAATTTAAAACTGCATTTTGTTTTTATGAACACATCATTATCGCTGTTCGTGATGATCCCACAGAGTAAGAAGTTACGCTTTTTTCTTTTGTTCATTCTTTTTTACTTTTCGTTTCAGTTTTAGTTTTTGAGGCAGGGTTCCTCTGTGTAGCCCTGGCTGTTCTGGATCTTGCTCTCTAGACTAGGCTGGCCTCAACTCACAGATTCACCCGCCCGTGTCTCCCGAGTACTGGGATTAAAGGTGTGCACCACTCCCGCCTGGCCTAGCAGTACTGTTTTTCATGGGCTTCAACATGTTTGGTTTTACTTGAGGAACATAGTTATAATGTTCTATAATGCTTTAAAGTTCTTTGTGTCATGATTCCAGTGTCTGGGCCATCTGAAGGGTGGCCTCTGTTGGTGACTTAGCCGCAGAGGCTGGTTATGCTTTCCCAGTGTTTGGAATGCTACAAGGACACTTTGAGCATTATGCTGTGAGATTCGGGGCCTTGTTGGGAATCACCTGACAGCTGTGGATCTTGTAGTGGCTGTAAGCCGCCGGCTGGATTTAGGAATTGGGTGGCAAGCTCGTAGTCATTGTGGCAGGCTTTCACGCCAGCCTTTGCTGTGATGCTTTGGGCTCCTGTCACAGTATGACCATGAGGGTCAACCCAAGACATGGGCTGCTCAGCCTTAAGCCTCTGTTGTGTTGCTCTGAGTCAATCCCAGGCGTGCACACCCAAAATGTATATGGGTTTTCACACATGAGGAGAGACTTGCTTCCCTTCCTTCACTTCCTGAGCATCCACTCACTCTCTGCCTTCTAGGGACTATTCTTTCTTCTGATCAGAAGCACAGGATCTGCTCACTGGTTTTTGTGGCCTCTTCACAGCTGTATTCAATGCTCAACCTTGGTGCGAGCCTGGACAGGTTGCATCAATTTAAAAAAAAAAAAAAAAAAAAAAAAGAGGAAGAGGAGGAGCTCCCTGTCTATTGAGTGTCTTCTTCAAGTTTGGGCTCTTGCTCTCTGTCTGCTTTTGTTTACTTTTCATTTAGGGTTTTGCGGTGGTTAATGGGGTGAGGTAGCACTTTGCTCCTTACTGGGCTGCCACAAAAACACAGATGCTCTGTCTCCAGACGGCCCCTCCCTCATTGTTTACTTCTATTGGAACATTGTCTCTGCTTTTCTTGGCAACATTTTTCTGGGGATGCCTTCCTTCTAAGTGCTTGCTTGTTTCTTACTTAATCCATCAAGGCTATAGTGGAAGGCTCTAGGTGCTATTTAGAGGGGGGGGGGGGGTTGCTGGGATTACACATGCATTTCTTGAGAAAAATGCCTTACTTTTAGGTTTAATGTTTTTAACTGGACTATTTCCATTTAGTTAATGCTTGATTTATTGTTTCAAATAGTTTATTTCAAAATAATTACAGTCATGGAAATTTTTTCAAAGTGTTATATCCATTGTCTGTTTCTCTCTTATATGGTAAATCATCAGGAATTTGACACTGGTTCTGTGTGTGTGTGTGTGTGTGTGTGTACGTGTGTACATATATGTCCCTTTGGGGTATACAAGCCACTTTATCTTGGTAATAATGTGTGATACAGTATATGGGTCATTTTGTCAAATGCGCTTAGTGATCCTACAAAAGCAATCCTTTCTTCCAGAGGTGCACCCGAAGCACCCCAACAAAAGCTTGAGGGTTTTGATAACCTTCCTACACAGGACTCCTAGCTCTTTTCCTGCGTGTTTAATTTGATCGCGCTTAAAGGTCCATTTAGTATAATCAGTCACTGGGGAGCTTATGTCATCAGTTTAGCTAAGAGATAAGGTGTTTGTGAGAACTGGAGAAACCCTGCTCGCTCTGCTCTTGACCCTCGGCCCACAGGGTCCCTGGGCTCTCTGAGCCTTCTGAGAGCACACCACTTGGGGTGCTACTCCAGCCCCATCGTGCTGCCCTGTTCGCCCCTCTCTTTCTGTGAGTCATCTTGAACCTGAGCATTTGTGCCCTGTGGCCCTGTCTACAGGCAGGAATGGCTATTAGCTTAGCCTGTTCCTAAGCATCTGCCAGGCAGCTTCAAAGCAAAGAGGACGCACAGCGCCGGCACGATTCAGTGAATGAGACGGCATGGGGGGCATGCTGGGGAAGTGCAGTTCACAGATGAGTGCAGCGGGGAGCCCAGTGCTCCCTACTGTCTGTCTTTTAAATTTTAACCTTATGGGTATGGGAGTTTTGTTTGCGTATATGTCTGTGTACCTTTGTGTATGCAGTGCCCAAGGAGGCCAGACGAGCATAGCAGCACCCACTGAGCTAGGTGAGGGTTAGATGCTATGTGGGTTCTTGGAATGGAACCCTGGCCCTCTTTAAGAACAGCAAGTGTTGTTGAACACAGAGCCATGTCTTCAGCTTCCGGCTCTTTCTTTTATTGTGTGAGTTGTCACCTTCTATATTAAGGGTGTTTTGTTAATGTTTGTTTTCTTTTTATTGAGCACCCACTGAGGGTTCGGTTCTGGGACCCCGATGGCACAAGAGAAAACAAAATAAGCAAAATGTTTAGCATTCCTGATATCCAGGTTTTGCAGGAAAGGACAGAATTAGGATAATAAACACATGACATATTGTGTGCTACGCTATGTGAACTATCGTGGTAAACATTTAGGGGGAAAAATAAGAGTAGACCTGAGTTCTGCAGAGAGGTTGGTATTTCAAATTAAAAGGCTGGGCAAGGCCTCCCTGGCAGTCCATCGTGTCTTCAGTGAGTTAGTGAGACGGATGTAGTGCGGAGGAAGAGTGTGAGCAGGGGTCTTAAGATATTAAAAGCTGGGGCTGGAGAGATGGCTCAGCGGTTAAGAGCACTGTCTGCTCTTCCAGAGGTCCTGAGTTCAATTCCCAGCAAACACATGGTGGCTCACAACCATCTATAATGTGATCTGACGTGCACTGTATACATAATAAACAAATAAATCTTAAAAAAAAGATATTAAAAGCTTTATACTAAAATTGTATCTATACCCCCAATTACCTCCTGGCTCTAATAGCTGTGATCCAAGTAAATGTTCCCCCAAAAATGAAAATGGAATTAATACTGGGAAGATTTCCCAGCTTGAGATCTGTACAGGACTCAATAGTTCTTAACCAAAGTGCTTGGGACTAAAAGTGTTTCAGATTTCAGATTTTAGGATGTTTAAGGTATTTTGGGGGGTGGAACCCAAGTGTAAATGCATAATTCATTTATATTTTTATGTTTCATATATATCACTGGTGTTTTGACTACAACCTGCTATGTGAGAAAAGGTATGGTGTTTTGACTACAACCTGCTATGTGAGGAAAGTTGTGGAATCTTTTGCTTGGGGCATCCTATAGACATGATTAATGATGCTATACTGTAGCGTGCGTGCGTGCGTGTGTGCGTGTGTGCGTGTGTGTGTCTTATCTATTTCTATCTAGATTTCATTTTTATCTGTCTTTTCATGCGTTCATGTATGTCCTCCTGTCCTGAAGACTTTTACCCTTTCTTGGGATTACATGGTAACCCTGAGTTGAGGTCCTGCATACCTCTGGCTTGTATGCGCTCACTAACTCTTCATTAATTCTTTGGGTTTCTGAGATAGGCTTTCTCTGTGTAGCCTTGGCTGTCCTGGACTCACTTTGTAGGCCAGGGTGGCCTTGAACTCAGAGAGCTGCCTGCTTCTGCCTCCCTGAGTGCTGGGATTACAGGCATGTACCACCACACCCAGCTTACATTTTTTTTTTTTTTAGAATTTTTTTTTAAAGGTTACTTTCTGCCCTGAAATAACAAGCCTACTTTCAAACAAACAAACAATATAAAAACTAGGTTTTGAGTGTTTGAAGTAAAAATACATCTCAAGTCGCAAGTGGCATAGAATGGGAAGGTGATGGGGAAGCTGGCGTTTTACCTGTGTGAGAGAGGCTGTGGTTCACCAGCTGTCTGTGGGTTCCTGCCTCCCACAGGGCTAGTGTCTCCTCTGCAGTAAGCAGTTTTAATGGTTCAGCTTTACGTTATTTACAGAGCCCACCCCCTCTCCCAACCCACCCTACAGGGCCCTTCAGGGGAAAGTTTTTAAGTTAAGGGTGCTTCTGCAGCCCCCAGAAACTTTCCCCCCTTAACTTTTGTTGCTTTACACTTTGTGCTGAGAACCTGTCCTGGTAGGATTTAGGAGATTTGGCATTTGCCTTTGAGTTCTTACACCGGAGATAAAAGTGCCTCCCTTCCTACCTTGGCGCAGGAGAAGAACCTTACTACTGAAAGGGCTATTAATCCAGCAGCCGTCAGTGTGATGCAGGGCCTGTCATAATTCTTACACCTTAGGCCATTTCCTTCAGGAACCCTCTCATGGGGCTCTTAAGTTGATTAGTTTTCTCTTGGCTGAAAGAAACCTCCCCAGAAAGCTCTCCTTTATATTTATTTGTAGACTCTTGATAGATCAGTGTGACAACACGGGGGTTACAGTTCCGCCTTTTCTCCCATTCCATTCCTTCACTGTGATCCCTTCCTCCTGAATTCCAAACCGTGTGCATCTTAAATTGAGCTGTAACTAAGGCTTTGCTCTTTATCTTCTGTTTATTGACAAAACACATAGGAATCTTTACACTTAATTTCACTTTTTCGAAAATGAAGAGCTGGCCTTGGGGTTGTAGTTCATCAGTCTAGCTTGCTTAGCATGCCGAGGCCCTGGGTTCAAATCCCAGATGCCTCCTTTTCCCTGCAAATAAATTGCCGTGCAAGCAACTGCATAGCTCGATGAAGAACATGTGCTTAACACATGCGAGGTTCTCTGCTGGGTTCCTAACACCTCAAAAATGAATAAGTAATAGAACATGAGCTCTGGGAAATTGGACATGGCCTTTAGTGTTGGCAAAAATCTGTGTTTACTTATGCTTGTAAAGCATGTAGCAAATGCTAGGCTTAGGATTTAAGATGTATGGTGGTCTTACATGGACCATTAATCTTCTCATTTTCCTTACGCTTCTTGATGACATCAGCCAGAGAGGTGTGGGCATACCGCTCTGAGGTGTATTCGCTGCCAATGGAGAGGGAGTTCTCGCTCTTGGAAGATCCCCTTTGAGAATCAGGATGTGTGGTTGAGTGGGGAATATTTTAGTATAGGTGTAGCTTAACACCTGGAGTCTGGATGGATCACCTAGAGGCCTTCTCCTTGTGCCACACACCTCAGTAGAACAAGGAGTGCTTGTTAGAGCTGAAGCCATGTTAGAAGCAACAGTGGGACTGTAGTGATTTCTGGACCAATGGGAAGGCACCTTATGTTAGTGCTGTGGTACTCAGCCTCAGTTCCTGTTTCCTCGGGCATCTCTTGTTTTCTTTGTTATGGTGTACTGTCCATAGCTAGAGGACCCATTTCAGAAGAGTAGAGGGTGTGTCTGTGTCTTTCACTGCTCACCTCTGGCTTCTAGAATTCGGTGGGTACTCAGCAAATGTTCCTTGAATGCCAGGCTCTGTGCACAGTGGACAGAGCCAGCACAGGTATTTGCCCAGGGAAACCCTACTTTTCTTCTTCCGTTTCATCTGTTTTCACATGTGTTCTCTTAAATGTATATACTTGGAAGAGAAATAGAAAGACTTCTGGAGCAAGGGCAGAGGCCAAATAGAGTCACAGCTGTGAAGCTGTGAAGATTTCGCCCTGCTGTTGTGGGTAGCAGAGTTGTGTCATCAGGTCAGAGATGGAGGAGAGGAATGTGGTATGTGAAGACTGACGCCACCTGGACGGCCCTGCCAGGCTGGCTCACGTTTGCCGGCTTCACAGTATGCATTTCTGTCTTCGGGGCACCGTGTACCAGATTCATGGTCACAGGTTGGATTTGCTCCCAGTACTAAACCCATTAGTGAGCTGCCAAGCGATTCGCTCTGTCCTTCCTTTTCCCCTCCTCAGCCCTCCCACAGATCCGAGTTTTCAAAGTGCCTGTGAAGTGGATGGTAGCAGTCTTTTTCTTTATGATTTGGATTTGCTGGGAAAAATTGATTAGGGATGCATCTTGAGGCTTTCAAGTTTTGATTGATTTTTGAGGTGTGGATAGAACCCAAGTAAAGCAAACGATATCTCCCCAAACTGTGGGACAAATAAAACTACATGAACAAAGCCAAGAAAACAAACAGAAACCCGCAGAAAGGGAGACAGAACACTGCTCCTTTGGGGGACACCTGGGTTTGCACTTTAGTTTTTAATTGTGGGGTAGTAGCACACTTTTCAGTGTGTCATTGTGAGGCTGCACAAAAAAGCCAAGGTCAGCGGACTGGCCACCTTCACGGGGAGTAACACTGTGGGTGTCCCTTGGGCATCTACCCTTTGGGCAAAGACAGCTCTCTCATTATTGGATTTATATGAGTGTTTCACCTCTCTGGAGACTATCTGAATAGATAGTGGTAGTCTCACCTGTAGCCAGGTATGAGTCCATGTATGGACCCAAAGCTCCTGGAAGCTGTGTTTTTATTTACCTAACTCCATAAGCAAACTGTTGGCTCAGCCTGACCTGAAACCCTAACTCTTAAGATTTTTATGCCCATTCCAATACACTCAATTATCTCTTTTTTTTTTCCTTTGCCCTTTGCTATAGACCATAAAACCATGGGAAACGCAGAAAAGCCAAAATGTGGACCACGAGTTTTATGGGGAAAAGCATGCTAGCCTGGGGCGGAAGCACACATCGCGCTCCCTGCGACTATCACACAAGACACGGAGGACGCGGCATGCTTCCTCCGGGAAGACGATCCACAGGAACTCCGAAGTGAGCACCCGGTCCAGCAGCACCCCCAGCATCCCCCAGTCCCTGGCCGAAAATGGCTTGGAGCCCTTCTCCCAAGAAGGCACCCTAGACGACTTCGGGGACCCCATCTGGGTGGACCGAGTAGATATGGGCTTGAGACCTGTATCTTACACCGATTCTTCCGTCACTCCCAGCGTAGACGGCAGCATCGTCCTCACGGCAGCCTCTGTGCAGAGCATGCCTGACTCGGAGGAGAGCCGGCTTTACGGGGATGACGCTACATACTTGGCTGAGGGAGGCAGGAGGCAGCGTCCCTATACATCCAATGGGCCCGCATTCATGGAGACAGCGAGCTTTAAGAAGAAACGCTCCAAATCTGCAGACATCTGGCGGGAGGACAGCCTGGAATTCTCACTCTCAGATCTGAGCCAAGAACATTTAACAAGCAACGAAGAAATCTTGGGTTCCGCGGAAGAGAAGGATTGCGAGGAGGCTCGGGGGATGGAAACAGAGGCGAGCCCCCGGCAGCTCAGCACCTGTCAGCGAGCCAACTCCCTGGGTGACTTGTATGCACAGAAAAACTCTGGGGTTAAAGCGAACGGAGGACCGAGGAACAGATTTTCAGGTTACTGCCGGAATTTGGTGTCGGATATTCCCGATCTTGCAAAGCGTACGATGCCACCGGCTGCTGCTGAAGAGACTCCTCCATACAGTAATTATAACACACTTCCCTGTAGGAAGTCGCACTGTCTTTCCGAAGGTGCCACCAACCCACAAATTAGCCTTAGCAAGAGCATGCAAGGCAGAAGAGCAAAAACAACCCAGGTAAAGCCTCAGAGATTTCAGCATTTTGAAAGTGGTGCATGGCTCTTAGTGTGCGTGATCAGTTTGCATGATCAGTTTGCTCTTATCAGTTTCTCATTTTAAAAGTGGGCTTTACCCGGTTGGTTTGTCTGGCAGCGACTGCAGCTGGTATAGCTTCTCCTGCGCCCCTCTTACACTTCCGTGGGTAAGGGGTGGGGATTAAGGGGTGTGTATGTAGTGCAGTGGGAGGATGTGCCAGCAATGGCAGGAGAGCTATTAACTTCATACTGGGAGGCCGCCTCTCAACTCAGGCCCTCAGCAGCACCTCCCTGGTGGACTTTCTCACTTGATCCTCTCTATGGACCAGCAGGCGTGGCAGGTTGTGGAGCCAGTATCCACATTACAGCAGGTGGGGAGAAGGCTGTGGGCAGTGCCTCTGAAGAGACATTTTTGATTCAGGCTGGGCTGTGGTCACTTGTCAGCTTCTCTCTGGTGTTGGCAGGCCTGCTGCCTTACAGGAGCCATTTCAATTTCCTGTTCCTTGTGATGCGGCCAGCCCCGTCTCTGGAGGGGGTGGTAGAAGGAATAACATGGGTGGGTTCCCAGCTTCTAGTTTGTTGCCAGCTTGTTTGACCTCAGACAAACCCCGACTTGTAGAGGTGAGGATAACGATGCTTAGCTGCTGACTGCAGGAGAGAGTGGGTAAGACAAGTGTCTCAGCAGCGGAAGGAGAGCCTGCTAGCTTGCCTGGCAGTGGGAGAGGGTTGGGAGAGACTGTCTGACAGCCCTGTATGCTTTGATCCTTTCCTGAAACTTCTGCTTCTTGTGGCCGATTTTGGAGGAGCTTGGGATTCTGACCAGGTTGAGAAGTGGTTAGTGGATTGTGCTTTTGACCCAAGAATGAGCCCCATTTGTTTTGAGAGAAGACATTGGGCATCATGGTGACCTGCAAAGGCTGCTGCCCTTTGACCTGCCCAGTAGGGGGCAGTGCTGCACTCTCTGGCCTGGCCCGAGTTTGAGTCAAAGGGGCATTGGCAGTGTTACTTTAAAGTGGTCCAGTTGGTGGAGGGACTGGGGTGAGGCTGGGTTTCTTCCTGAAGATGGTTTTGCTGATGTCACCAAAGCCACCAAAGCTTTCACCTCTTTGTAACCGGTTGACTTAAGTTAGTAATGGGTTTTAAAGCCTTGATTTCTTCACCTCTCTAAGTGGAGGTATTGGGTCTGGAGACTCCAGCCCAGAGGCAGAGTGCTTGCTTGCAAGAGGCTCCGGGTTAGGTCTTCAACATTGTGGGTGCACACACACCAAGTAGGGGTAATAATAGAACTATTTGAGGAAATGCAGTGAAATCCTGCGTGAGTCATGAAACTTAGTGCTTAGGAAGCAGCCAGGTGGGGGCTTTGTTCACCCATGTGACCCTTAGCATTACTGGTGTGGTGTGGGTTGAAGACTCGGGGCAGGTGGATGTCTATTCCCAGATCTCATGTTGATGAGAAGTCGGAATGTGTCGCTCTGAGAAGGTGAGCACTTAAGAGGCACTGCCTGAATACCTACCTCTTTTTTTTTTTTTTTTTTTCCTGAGTCTAGATTATAATAAAAGTGAGGTTATGACAGGAGCGACAGGTCAACACCCTACCTGTGGTTCCTCTCACTACCCCATGAGGGTCACTACTGAACTGTCAGTTTGGCAGGCCATGGCCAGGTGACCCAATAAAGAGTCACATGAAAATCACTAAAGGGCTACCCTGAAATTGTCTGCCCTCAGATTGGCACCACAGAACTGCTTCAGAGGTTGGCAAAGGATATGTTGACCCAGGTAGCACCTTTGCCTGGAATGGCTCAGTTGGCCGCTTCCCTGTGTGAGGCTGAAGAGGGCTGCCCAGCTGTGCTCTGGGCTCTTCATGGTTCTGACACCAGAGATAGTCAGACCTCGACTTATCCCTACTGTTGAAGTAACAGTCATCCACGGAAGAGGGACAAAGTGAGACAGTGCTCCCCTGGGAAGCTGCAATGCCATATCTCCATCCCTTGGCTTGCTGACTTCCCAAGTTAATATACAGAAGTGAGGTCATCTTAGTGTGCCGTCTCATAAACTGCTGCTTAATGGAATGCAAAGCGCTACAGACAAGGAATTCTAAGAGGGCCATTTGCATGCTGGCCCAGCTGCTCACCCAGTGGATGACCTTGGGTAAGTCACTTCCTCTAAGAGGTCCATCCCCGTCCAGGGAGAGTGGCACCATCCTCCATCAGGGCTGTATTAGGCGAGCCAAAAGGGACGCCATGCTTGGAAGCCCTTTTATGGGGCCTAGAAAACGAACGGAAGTATTACTTTGGTATTGACTTTGTATGTTGAGTAAGGATCTTTAATGACTTGAAACAAACCCCAGAATTATGCACAACACTACACATCCACCCACATTTTCCTGGTCTAAGTTTGAGCCCATTGTGTTCCAAGCAGTGTATTTTAAGAGACAGTGGGTGTGGAAGCCTCCTTGAAAAGAATTCTTCTTTTTCTTTTCAAAGTTTTTGACCCAAGGGACCTCTATAGCAAGCTTGAATCATGGATCTTAGTCTCCTTGCTGGCCCTGTGATGTAGCTCAGTGTCTCACAGCCCAGTCAGCCGTTTCACTCCCACCGGAAAAAGTTCCTGGCAAACATTTGGCTCAAGAGCACGACCTCTCAGCCCGGAGA
Organism: Acomys russatus; assembly: GCF_903995435.1. Taxonomy (NCBI): domain Eukaryota; kingdom Metazoa; phylum Chordata; class Mammalia; order Rodentia; family Muridae; genus Acomys; species Acomys russatus. The sequence goes on along the minus strand of NC_067144.1, from coordinate 68,494,254 downwards.
AAATACACTGGATCCAAGATGATGCAGACAATTTCATTTGATTTGAAAATGATCAAAAAAAGGTTTTGGCCATTCTTTCTGTTTTGTGTTGTGTTCGTTCGGTGGTTGGATTTGTTAGTGGAACGGGTAGGGCGTGTTGTTCACATGTAAGCTTTGTGTTCAGTATCAGGCACACAATGAATTTGTTGAATCATGTGTTTGGACACGTGTGTTTTGTTTGTGTACACATGTTGTATGTAGTTTGTACTGAAAACAAACAAAAATCCAGCTTCCCACTCTTGGAGTTGGTTTATTATTGATTTCAACAACAGGACAGGATACGCTGCTCCTTGGATGTAGTTGATGGCTTTTGGCCTGAACTTGGCTCTTTGGTTACTATTTCCTTGGTAGTCCATGAAGAGGGCAGCCTGGTGTCATGCAGAATCAAGGGTGTCAGCAAGCCTGGGCCTAGAGTTTTCACCCCCTGCCTCTTGGTTATTTGACCTCATGAATCTGGGTTCTTTTCAAAAGGCACTCCTAGGAAGATTCAATGTTTCAGGAGGGAATGAGTGCCTCTCCAGAAAGTTACAGATGCCCACTATATAATGGCTTCAGCAGGCGGGGCGAGGCTTGGCTTCATGTTCTGGAGTTCTGCTCTTCTGCAGCTTTGAGGCTTCCAAAGGGTGAGTAGGAGAGAGGAGACACTGCTGCTGGTGCGCTGTCTTGTGGCCAGGCAGGGAAGCTCTGCGGAGTGCCTGAGGAAAGCTTTGGCTTGGAGCCATCGTGCACACTTGAGGAGACCTTCATTTACCCAAATAGGAGCTGGAAGAAAGTGACTTGGCTCCACTAAGCCTGTTGCAAGGAGCCACCGAATCTAGAGAGCTCCAGGGAGATCCGGACTGAGGTGAAATGGCCAGCTGTCAACATCTCCGCATCCCTAGAAGCCTGTGCACCCTGGCGTCCGTGTATTACAAAGAAAGCTGCTATGAACATAGTTGAGCGAGTGTCCTTGTTGTATGGTGGAGCATCTTTTGGGTGTGTGCTCAGCAATGATATAGCTGAGTATACCACTATTCCCAGTCCAGTAGGAACAGGAAGAAGCAGAGAGGGAGCTCTGTTAGACCTTAGGGTTAATTTCAGCCTCGTTTCAAGATGGCAACTTCCTGGGGGAACCTCACAGACTTTCTCTACCTGACTCCATACCTTTTCAGTGTTCTATTGCTGTGAAGAGACACCACAACCATGGCAACTCTTATAAAGGGAAACGTTTAACTGGGCCTGGCTTACAGTCCATTATGGTCATGGCGGGAAGCATGGCAGTATGCAGGCAGGCATGGCGCTGGAGAAGGAGTTGAGAGTTCTACATCTGGATCTGTAAGCAGCAGGATGAGGGAGTGACACTGGGCTTGGCATGAGCTTTTGCAATCTCAAGGCCCACCTCCAATGACACTTCCTCTAACAAGGCCACACCCTCTAGTCCTTTAAGATAGTGCTACTCCTTGGTGACTGAGCATTCAAGTGTATAAGCCCATGGGAACCATTCTTCTTGAAGCCACCACAAAGGGTGACCTTAAGACCTTAGGGCATAAGCTCTAAAACCCCAGGTCTTGTGCGCTTCCTTCCCAGGCACTCCCCACACGGTGGTGCTCCCCACAGCCTTAAAGTACGGCTAAACCCCTCAATTCTGGTGAAGGAAAAATGGCCTTGTTGGTTAAGAAGGAAATTCATACTGCCCATTCCAAATTAGAAGCGTAGGAAAGAAATCTAGAAGCTAGGAAAAGGAGCCCATGTTAGATCAGAGGAGGACCCTTGAGTTCCTAGAAAAGTCATTTCTGATTTTAAAACCTTTGTTTGGTTTTGAACCACTTAGCTTAAATGACTCCAAAACAAGTGTGTCACCTGAGCTGATAATCAGGCTCCTTAGCTACAGGTGTGTCCTAGACACTTTGAAAGCCAGCTAAAAACCTTGGACATTGCTCTGACCTAAGCACATGGACCAGCCTTCTGTATGTATCATGTTTGGGGTTCGTGGGTCCCCTGAGTGCATTTAGAGATGTCTGGTTAGGAGTTCTTTTGTTAAGTACTAGAGAGCTGGCCCCACAGTTAACAGTACTGGCTGCGCTTGCAGAGGACCTGGGTTCAGTTCACACACACAACTACTCACAAGCACCTGTAGTTGCAGTTTTGGGGAATCTGATGCCCCCTTCTGGGCTTTGGGCTCTGGCATACATGTGGTTTACACATACACACTCAGGCACACATACATTTAAAATAAAATAAAAAAAAGTTTTTATTTTTGTTTTGTTTTTCAAGACAGGGTTTCTCTGTGTGGCCTGAACTGTCCTGGGCTCACTCTGTAGACTCAGAGATCAGCCTGCCTCTGCATCCCTAAGGGGCTGAGATTACAGCTGTTCCACCGTGCCCAGCTAAAATCTGTTTTTAAAGGAATGCTTTAAAAAGATTTCTTACATTAATACATTAATATGAAAATATTCTCATATGGAATCTTTTTTAAGCCCCTCTTTTTCATTCATTCATTCTTTGTTATTTTCTTTCTTTCTTTCTTTTTTTTATACTTCCATCTTTGTCTCACTTTTTTTGGCATGTAAATTCCATAGTAAGATACTTGTTTTGAAAACAAGCCTTTCCTTTTCCAACAAGGGTGTCTGACTCCTCTGCCAAGATCTTTTTGGAGGAAGTGGGTGGTGGGTGGGTAGTTGGGAGATTGGCTAACAGTGGCACTTCTCAGACCACTTAGGCACTTCAGAAATAGTTTAGACACCGTGGAGCTTCTGTTTGTGTGGGATATATCTTGAGTAGTCATCACTTTAGTAATTCAAATAGAGATGTAAGAAATGCACATTAATTCGTTTTAAATTAGGAATGGTCCCATTTCACATCCACCGAAATTTCTTTACAATTTTTTATTATCTAAAATTAAACATGGTTGTGTGGGCGAAAGGTTTTGTTTTGCGTGTGTCTATGTCTCTGGCTTCTGGTTCACTGGAGGGCATCAGTCTGTTTCTCATCCATTTACAGTGCATTGCTTGGCTGTACTGTGTAGGATCCCACCTCTGCACAGGGAGCTGGGAGAGGAGGAGCTGGAGGGACCCCCTGCAAGGTATCTTAGGGACCTCAGGACTGTTCTTCCTGGATTGCTGCTTGTTTATATTAAAAGGGCTTGGGAAAGTTCAAGCAGGTGAAAAACCACAACTTTGTAATGTAATGCATTAGTAGAGAAGAGTCTGCCGTCCCCCGTCCCCTGTCCCCCCCCTCTCTAACCCCCCCCCCCCCGTTCAGATTGTGTCACACTACTGTGTGAGTTACAATTGTATGTCCTAACTGGGGACAAGGGCTGGAATCCGGAGTTCAGCATCCCAAGAACAGGATGCCAGGGCCTCCTGGGTGTGGCCATGAAACCAGCCTGCTCCAAAGGTCTGACAGAGTCTTCAAAACCCGGGGAAGAACTCAAAACCATCTGACCCACTTTTCACGTCTCAGCTGAGCCCCGCTGATGTCGGACCACCCACTGACAAGAGTGCTGGGTCCACAAGATAACCCAGTTTCTCCCTCTTAGTTTATGTATGTACTTTTAAAGAATTAAATAAAAAATTGAAATGAGTTGTGGTTCTATCCACAGAGCTGCTTGAAGTTGCAAATGTTATCTTTACCTCAGAGACTCACTCATCGTCTCAACTTTAGCACAGCCTTAGTGAGCTTGGCAGTGACTAAACCTTTACATCAAATTAAAATGTTTTTCCACAAGAAACTGTTTCCCTCTTCTTGAGTTAGTGGTGGGAAATGGCAGCAGCTAGTTCATTCAGTAATTATTTTTGAAGTGCCTACCCCATGCCAGGCACTATTCTTGGCACTTGGGATGTGTCGACGAGGGAAGATTCAAGAGCTCGTGGAGCGAGTTGTGGCGAAACGGGGGTGTGCGTGACGCAGACTAGATAGTGCAACAGTAAGTGATGTGCTGTAGAAGCAGGACTGGGGTGACCAGGTGGTGGTGGGGGTGTGGCAGGCGACTTCAGATCAGGAGGTCAGGGTGTTGACCTCCAGAGAGGTCAGACTTGAGGCTTGAAGGAGAGGAGAGAGTTGGCTCTTGAGTTGCAAGGTGGGAGGCTGCCTAACCCATCTGAGGGGAGGCAAGAAGCCCAACGTGGCTGCAGTGGGGCTGGCGAGCGGAAATGGAGGTGGTGCAGAGGAGTTGGCATGGCAACCAGGGGAAGGAAAGGAAGGGGAAGTGTGTGGCTGTAGAAAATGAAGAACATGGATATTCCTGGAAGAAAGAGCTGTTGGAATGATGCCCTGGAAGAAGTGTCCAGTTCACCAAAGCCCAAGTGCTGATGCTGGCCCTTCGTACAGGGTCTTGAGTGACAGGAGCTGGAATCTTCCCTGTTATGCTGGGAAAGTGGCCCTGTGCTAGTGGAAGGAAGTTCGTTATAGTGACACGTTATAGTGACACAGGGCTAGCAAGGGAAGAAGAGGACCTGCCAGGTGGTACAGAAGTAGAGGCAGGATGACTCCCGGGGGAAGCGCATCCAGAGAGGAGCAGAGGAAGGGCTGGGATGACTCAGGCCAGGTGGACGTTGAACACACTTCCATCAGGTGTTCCCTGGAGCAATGTTTCCATTTGCTACCTTGTATTGGGCTCCCTTTTTAGTAACTAAGAATCTCAGTTCCAATGGTTGGATTTGAGAGAAGTTGAGACTTGCTCCCACTGGGAATCATTAGGGAAGGAATGGGTGCTGGAAACTTAGAAAGCCTTGGGAGGGCACGGAGAGGGAAGAGAGAGCTGGTCTCCTATTTCTAGCAAGTTAGTAGTGCCCAATAGCTGCTAATTCAGTGTAGATTACGTCAACATTTTCTTACTTGCTGTGCTGTCTTGAGAGCGTGAAGATAACTTAAAGGCCTCATTAGCATTTTAAACTCCCACCTATCTGCTTGCATGTTTTTCTCTTGAGATCTTGTTTATATACCAGATTCCTCAAGGCAAGCTCCCTTCCGTGTTGGTACAGGAAGCTTGTAGCTGTGGCCAGCCCGTGCCTTTTATCCCCTGTAAGTCAGGGCTCACATGTACAGAAGGGCTCAGATGGTGATGACAGCAGCTATCGTTAACATTTTTGTGCTGGTACAGGGTGCCGAGCATGTTCGAGGCACTACTGCTGGGTTATACAATCCCTTAGCATCTCATGAACTGCTTTATTAAGTAGGGGCAGGTATAGGAGCTGGAGACATGGCTCTGTGGTAGAGGGCAGGGCCCAGGATTCCTGGCTGAAAGGAAACCAAAGTAGATCCTTGCTGGCCCCACTGTGTATACTAAGAAACTGAAGCCCAGATCACTCTAATCTCTTATTGGGAATTGGCATTTCCTTCTTTCTTTCTTTTTTCTTTTTAAAGATATATTTATTATTTATTATTTATACAGTATTATGTCAGCAGGTATGACTGCATACCAGAAGAGAGCACCAGATCACAATGATAGATGGTTGTGAGCCACCACATGGTTGCTGGGAATTGAACCCAGGACCTTTAGAAGAACAGCCAGTGCTCTTAACCACTGAGCCATCTCTCTAGCCCCTGGGAATTGGCATTTTCTATACTAAGATTAGTAAAGGAAAGTATGCTGAGTATGTTTAGGAGATCCAAAGGGTATGTGTGTGTTAGTATGTTAGTATGTGTGCATATTTGAGTGTATGTGTGTTCATGTGGTGTGTGTGTTGTGATGTGTGGTGCATGTGAGAAGGGTGCTCTTATGTTTAGGAATAAGTAGGAGGAAAGCACAGGAGGAGCAAGAGTTCCAGTTCAAGTCAATGCCACTGAAGCCCAGCGATTTCTCCTTAGTGTGCACTCAGCTTCTCGGGACAGGGGTGTTTGAACTAAGCCAGATCTATCAGGGAAATTAAAGTGACCAAGGTAATTGATTCTGCTGGTCTCTGAATTGTCCCAGGGCCCTTGCACTTTGTAGCTAATTAGCTTTTCAAAATTGGTTCTGCACATGAGCACAGGGAAGTGTCCCTTGGAACCTTTGTTTGTAAGTCTCCTGGGGAAAGACCCAGAGCCCTGCTGCAAGGCATCGCCAGTTCATGGTCTTCACATTGGTGATTTTGCCTTTTAGTGGAAACAAACTTTGGTTTTGTCTCTTGGAATTTCAGTACAGGAACTCATTTAAGCATCATTGCCCAGCTTAAGTGGCCCAAAAGTGGCCCTTGCCTGGCAGCTGCAGTGTGTTTGGATCTCCAGTTGGATCCTCGTGCACCCAGTAGGGAAGTGTATACACTCATTTTGGGAACTTGCCAATGAAGTGGAAAGCACTGAGCGCTCAGACAATCTGGTTGGGGGGTTTGTCTTGGGACACTGGGATTTAAGAACATCCCTGTCCTTTGGCTGTTGCGCATAATTGGAGCTCTCTGCAGTGCAGCATTTCTAGTAGGGACAGTTGACTCCCTGATTTGCAGAAGTCTCAGCTAGACTTTCATCTGGCTGGGTCTCGCCATGTTCTTTCATTTCCTCTGCTACTTCTTCTCCTCCCTGGGCCTCACAATGATAAGGGACGCCTTCTGCCCCTGAGCCACATCCTTAGATCTCCATGGACCTTTTCTTCCCTCCCTCTCTCTCTCTCTCTCTCCCTCACTCCCTCTCTCCCTCCCTCCCTCCTTTCCTTTCCTCCCTTCCTTCTTATTTTCCTCAGTTTCCCCATGTGTATATGTATGGTTTGTGTATATGTGTGGACATGTTTTTGCACATATGGATGCAAGTGTGAATGGGTGCACACATGTGGGAGTATGCATGCCTTTGCATGTGTGGGTGCGCGTTTGTGGTGTGTTTGTGTCCTGAATTGCAAGTGAGCGCTCCACCCACTTGGCATTTATGAAGGCGTGTGGTATCGAACTCTGATCGTCAGGCCTTCATGGCAAGCACTTTATTTAACCTCTGAGGCAACCTGCCCGCCCTCCTGTGACTTTTGAATAAAGCTTAGCTTTTGGCTAAATCGGCTAGAAGAGCTGGATGCTGAGAAGCTTAGTTAGGTGGGGCAGATCTTGCGCGTGATAAAGAAGGCAGGGCCTCCAGGCATTATTTCCTGGTGTCAGTCTTCCGGATTGCTCTCTGCCGGGAAGATCTTGGAGGTTGCTCCTTACTTCTCCGTGTCGGGAGAATCATGTTTCTCAATTGTGAAATTGCCTGGAGACTGAGAAAGGCCAGGGGAGCCCTTCCAAAAGACAACCACAAGAGCATTTGTGTCACAGTGAGGAAAAGAGAGAGGCGGATTGAACAATACCTCTAGCTGGCTTGACCCATCATCCACTGTGCCACAATGGGCTTCAGGGTATCTGGGACAGCCCAGGCATCATGATTAAATAGGGGTTGGAGTAGAACAGCTGACACCTGTTTCCCAATGAGTTAGATCACACGGGAGCACAATTACCTACTTCTGGAATGAGGTGCTATGTCTTGGGCAGATCGGTGGACACTCCCCATTACACTGAGCCACGCGCTCTGGAAGTGTGTGAGCTGAGCCGGGGCTCCAGGCATCCTACCTGGAGCAGTCTCACCTTTACTCAGTTTGGTGACCGTCTCAGAACTGGACATACGTAGCCTGCGCCGTGCGAGTTTACAGCTTCCATTGGCATGAGCAGATGTTCAGGGGTGACATAGAGGTGAGTGCCATGTAGTCCTCAACACTTGGCTCATGTGGAGACAAGAGGTCTGTAAAGGAGCGAATGATTTGTAGGCGTGTGTAAGCCGTAAAGAGTGGGCACTGACGCTGGCTGGCTCTCACTTCCTGTGCCTTCCATCTTTGTAGTTCTTCTAGGTCCTTCCACAGTTGGCTTTTAGCTATTTGCTGTGCAGGCTAAAACTAACAGATGAACAAGCCCTTAGCTTTTTCCAGAGAAACTAGAGATACCGTTAAACGAAATTGGGGAAGGATGGAGTTGAATAATGCAGGCAAAAATCAAGTCACATGCTGTCCCACAGCAGAGCCACGGGAATGCCCTTCTACACAGTGGGGAAGGTTCTTGGCAGCACAAGTTCAAACCTCCCATGTGCCTATAACCAGACTTAGGTATTCACATCTGTTAACGAAGGAGATGGTTTGAGGTTCCGTTGCAGGTGTTTGGAGACATCTCTTTTTCTTCCTTGTCCTGAAGTAGCTCCTGTGGAGGCCGTTGTCTTTTGGGTTTCTCAGGGTGGTTTGAGTGAAATCTCCCTCCTAGTCTCAGGCATTTGAATACTTTGTTCCCAGCTAATGGTGCTGTCTCGGAGATGTAGGAGGTATGGTCTTGTTGGAGGAAGCATGTCGCTGCAAGGTTGGAGAGTTTAAAGACCATTTCAAGCCATCTGTAGTGGCACAGGCCTTTAATCCCAGTGCTTGGGACGCAGAGGAAGAGGCAGGCAGATCTCTGAGCTCAAGGCCAGCCTGGTCTACAGAGCAAGTTCCAGGACAGCCAGGACTACACAGAGAAACCCTGTCTTGAAAAACGAAACAAAACAATCAGAAAACCAAAAAACAAAACAAAATAACAAAAAAAAAAAAAAAAGGAAAAAAAGAACCAAGAACCATTTCAAGTTCATTCTCCGGGCTTCCTGCTTGTGGTTTAAGATGTGAACTCTCAGCTTCCATTTCAGCAGCTGTGCCTGCCACTTACTGCCACCTTTCCTGGACTTGTGAGAATCTTATCTCTCTGGAACCATAAGTCCAAATAAACCCCTCCTTCTCTGTGTTGCCTTGGTTGTGTATCACAGCAATGGGGCAGGGGCGAAGCAATGAATATACAGAGCCAGCCTGCATCAGTGGACTGAGACCCGTGAAAATCAAATTTAAGAAATTCACGCGATTTCTCATCCTCTATAGCTTTTTTTTTTTTTTTTTTGTCTAAAATTGCCATTTCTTATTGTCTTACCTACAGGAATGTGCATGGTAAATGTCCCCGCCAGAGACAATGTGGGTTGGTAATAGTGCTTTTTGTTTGTGTAGTGGACTTTTTACTAACTGAATCTGGGTTCTTTGTGACCATCTATGGCTATTATTAAGCAGAGGAACATAACACAAAGTAATAGGCCAGCAGGCACAGGGTATGTTGGTCTGTTTTTCACTGTTATAATGAAATGTCCTAGGCTAGTTAATTTGCAAAGAAAAGACATCTATTTAGCTTAGTCCGGGAGGTCCAAGAGCTTGGTTCCAGCATCTGCTGGCTTTGTTGAGGTCTTTTGGGCACATAGCATCACGGTGTGAGTCAATCTGAGAGGAGAGATGACATGCTGAGATGGAGAGTCATAGCGATTGAGAGGACCAGGACCTCTTTTCTAGCAACTCAGTCTTGCAGGAATCACCTCAGAAGACCAGCATTGGTTTTCCCAAGGGTGATCCCCGCCCCCAAGTGACCTTAATACCTCCCAGGAAGCCCCCCTTTTGTTTGTTTGTTTTTTCCTTCCTTTGTGGAACTCAAGGGCGCTCTTAAAGGCTCTACCACAGCATCACTGTCCTGAGGACCAAGCTCCCAACTGGCAAACCGCTGGAGAGCAAACTGCATCTAAACCACAGCCCAGCAGGTTGATCTGAGCTGCACCTGTGATTTCTTGTCTCCCATAAGTCCTTGTGCCTGCCAGGGATCTAAAGTCCATTCGGAATGGAGCAGATGCTCGGTAGCTCCTCAGTTACAGCTGCACCTCTGACCCGCCCTTTCCTGTTCCTTCCTGCACTTTGTGTCATTATGTCATTATGTTGTCTTCACTCGAGTGAGCTGTGAACTCAGATCGACCGAGATAGAGACACAAACACCTACTTAGGTCTGGTGTGGACAGTCTCAGCTATGCTGTGATTCAGTCTGCCCTACCACCTTCCAGCACAGACTTAAATTCAAAGTATTCAGTTTCATGACAACCCAGCATATCCATTTAGCTTTTGTTTCAACCACCATTAGTTATTTGGGAGACTAAGGGTCCCATAAATGGCCAAAACACTACCAATCTGCACCGCTTTGCCTTTTCCTCTATGTCGCACTCAGGTTCCTATTGTCAGTCTTTCTCACCCTTCAAGCTCATAAGGCAGCCTGGCTCCTACTGTTGTCATCGCCTTTGCTGATTACTGCCATCATTTAATTAGTGTTTCTGGGAATCCTGTGGCACTTCTGAGCAATTGAGATTCCGACTTAAGGACCCACCTCTGTGACCCGGAAATACTGGGCTAGAGTACAGGGTCAGCTCTGGAAGTTTCAAGTGCCTTTCCACTGGAAACTGGTAGTCCAGCATCTTGGCAGTCTCCCCTCTCTCACTCAGCCCCAGGCAGTGAGTTGCCTACCTCAGGCTCCTTACATCCCACCCTTGAAAGGACAAAGTAACTGGAGAGGTGTATTGGCACTGTGGGCCCCACAGGCTGCCTTAGCACAATGCAGAGTGAGGGGCTGTTTTCAGGAAGCCAGGCTCATTAGGGCATAAGGCCTCTTGCCTGCTGCTCCTGGGGTATGGGGCCTTGCTGGGTGAGTGGGTGTGCTAGAAGTCTATTTAGTCACCCCATTATAAAAGAGACTCACAAGCAGCCCTTTGATTTTACCTTATTTTTAAGTATCAGCTGTAAAGATCTGGTTACACATTGTAACCCCACCTCCCCGGAACAGCTAACTAACCTTCCCGCTGAATTTCCCGGAGTTCAAGGCTAGCTGAGGTGGCTAAGGCCTCAGAGCTCCCTCAGCATGGTCACGCTAGAATCTCAATAGCTGGCCTGCCAATTAGCTAATTAAGTCAGATAAATGATAAGCTCTTTGAAGCGTCCCCCGTGCTCTTTATATTTCTTGAACATTCTGAATCATTAGGCTGAGTGGTGAGTGGGTGGTTGAAGGCTTGTTTCCCGGGGCCGCCTGACTGTAGTGGCCTGAGGAGGGATTCGTCCTTCATCATTGGAGCTGGGTGGGCCTTCTGTGCTGCAGAGCCCTAGGCTGGACCAGGTGCACCCAGGTTCCTTCCGCACGTGATGAGTGTCTGCTTCTCTCTCCCTTTCTGTTTCCAAGGATGTTAACACAGGTGAGGGCAGCGAGTTTGCAGACAGTGGGATCGAAGGGGCCACCACCGACACGGACCTCCTGTCCAGGCGATCTAATGCCACCAACTCCAGCTACTCGCCCCCCGCCGGCCGAGCCTTTGTGGGCAGCGACAGCGGCAGCAGCTCGACTGGGGATGCTGCACGCCAAGGGGTGTATGAGAACTTCCGGCGGGAGCTGGAGATGAGTACCACCAACAGCGAGAGCCTGGAGGAGGCCGGCTCCGCGCACAGCGATGAGCAGAGCAGCGGAACCCTTAGCTCCCCGGGCCAGTCGGACATCCTGCTGACGGCTGCGCAGGGCACCGTGCGGAAGGCGGGTGCGCTGGCAGTCAAGAACTTCCTGGTACACAAGAAGAATAAGAAGGTGGAGTCAGCTACCCGGAGGAAGTGGAAGCACTACTGGGTGTCCCTGAAAGGTAAGGGAGGCCAGCCCAGCTGCATGCTGGGAGTTCCAGTGGGTGCATTGCACAGGTGCTCACACAATGGACTTTCGTTATGCAATATTTCATAATTGTATATTTAAAACATAGTCTATTGTGGTAGAAACACAGCATTAGATGTACATTTTTTTAAAAAAGAGTCAAATCCTAGGGTGAGGATAAGGGCCATCTGTGAAGAACTAAAAGATCTGGTTTGGGGCTCGATTTTCTTCTGTCTGTGTTCAAAGCTGAGAATTGGACCCAGGGCCTGTCACATGTTACGTAAGCACCCCAGCCTTGTGTTACATCCCCATAGCTCTTTGTATTTTTATATTTGTTTTGAGGTACCAAATTGCCTTGTAATCATCTAGTCAGCCTCAGGAGTAGCCACCAAACCTGGCTAATGAACACACTTTTAAATATATGATATGGCACTGCTGACTCTGTACAACACTGTCAGCATGCCTCCAGGGCTTACCGAAGCTTTGTGCCTCTTACCCAGCAGCCCTCTTGGCATGTTACCCATCTCTGCAAAGGCTGCCTCACTGCTTTCTGTGCTTCTGGTTGTCTTGGTTTCATTTGTGTTGCTGGGATAAAATACCCCAACCAAAAGCATCCCACGGGGAAGGGAGGGTTTATTCGGCTTAAAATGGCAAGTCACAGCCCATCGTTCTGGGGGAAGTCGAGGCAGGAACCCAAGCAGCTAGTCACAGCGCATCCACAGTCAAAAACAGGGAGTAATGAATGCGCCATGCTGCCTGCTTCTGTTTGCTCTCTGCTAGCTTTCCGCATCCTGCACAGTCATGACCCTCTGCCTAGGGAATAGTGTTGCCTACAGTGGGCTGGGTCTTTCTACATTAGTTAATAATCAAGACATCCTCCCTAGACATGCTCACAGACCAACTTAATAATGGCAATTACTCAATTGAGACTCTCTTCCCCAGTGATTCTAAGTTGTGGCAAGTTGACATTTTAAAGCCACCTACACAGCAGTTCAGTGAGGGGAACATGTCACATCCAGTCTTCTCGTAGCTTGCTGGTTCTGATGGACAGTTCTGGAGCATGAGCTCCGCTCAGATCTTGTTTTCATTTGTTGAGGTTTGTGTCTCACACGGTGACTGTTGAGGATGGAAGACTCCTCAGCTCTAATCCAGTGAAGTGGCTGATGGTTTGAGGAGGTTTTAATTTTTAAGTGGTAGAATATCACGAATTTTACAGACTTCAGCCTGATGCTAACAGCGTGTCTACCTAGATTTGAGATGGGGAAGGGGGTGAGGTTCAGATGGGAAACACCCAGGAGAAAGAAGCCAGGGTCGGGCAAGTAAAGGTATAGAAACCAGATAGTCTGACTTTGGCTTTCACCAGCTGAGGTCAGTGCGGGGACATCTAGCAGTGGAGGCCTGGACCCTATACAGAGCTCCGCTCAGTGCAGCTAGTGGAGGCCTGAGTAGTGAGCGTGTGCAGGTCACCCCTGAAGGACAGTCAGGACATGGGTGGCCTCCTTACTGGTAGTGCGAGCTGGTGTTTTGTTTGTTTGTCTTTGTTTTGGTGCCTGCCAAAATAGGAATCCATGTTCCTAGTTAGGCTATAGATTGTGCTGCGCATCACAGACACACACAGTGACATGGGTGACAGCAAAGCTAGACTGAACCTCTCCCCTAAAGCTTGGTAGTAACTGTTTCCTATGAGGTCACCGGAGGCCCAGGCGGTCTGCTTTGTCACTCTTTGGTATTATTGTCCGTGTGGTGTAGGATCGTGCTGACAAATCACAAATGCTCATCCTGTGGGGATACTTTGGAAAATCATTTCTGGCCTTTCTCACTCACCACCTGCCTCAGCCTCATTTGGAGCAGTGCTGTGGGAGCCCCCTCTCTCCCACCAAGGGACACCTCCTTTATTCCTCTAGCGTCACGTCAGTTGGGTGGCTCTTCCTGGGAGATACGAACAACATCTACTCGACCCCAATAGGAAATTGACCACAGACCAACGTAAGGATCTCACCAAAGCCCAACTTGAACTAAGGAGTGTATTGGGTTATGTACCAGGCTATGGGAGAGGGAACGTTTGCTGTTTATGAGTTTGGGGAGCAAATGGCCTAGTGCATCTTCTCAGTTTCAGGGACTTCCTGAAGCTTCACATTATGTATTCACTGCATTTCAAGGAGCTCTTTTGCAGAATGGTTGTTTCATGCCCCCCCTCCTCAAGAACAAGCTTCCTGTATCCCCTTCCCCCTCCCCCCTGGAGGAAAGTGCTCTACAGCGTACCCTTCATTCGCGTTATTAACTGCTGCTGAGTACTTAAAAGTCTGACGTGAAGACCACCTACATCGCAGCTGCCTAGGATGCTTTCTGTGTTGTGCTTCCTGCTTCCTGAATCATGTAGTTCCAAGACAGGTCCTCATTTTAGCATGCCTGGCCCACGATAACACAGAACCACACATGGGGTGTCTCAATCACAGAACCTTTTCGTCTCACAGCTGGAAGGGTGAGGTAGATGTGTTGACTAGGTTGGCTTCCTTTGAGGCCTTGTGTCTTGATGTGGATGTCACAGTCTTCGTTAGGTCTCACCATGTACTCTTCCTTCTATGATGGCCATGTCCAATGTCCATCTGAAAGGATATGAGTCGTTAGATTAAGGGACACTCACATGACAACGTTTATATGACACTTGCCTCTTTAAGGTTGTATCTACACATATCCCATTTCTGAAGTATAGGGTTAGGCCTCACTGTGAAGGTTATGGGAAGGGTGACGGCTTAGCCTGTGAGAGGGCCTGGATCGTGGCTTAACAAAGCACCCTGATCTCTTTTTCCTCTGCATTTGAGAGTGTCATTTCTTGGTAGAGAGTAAAATAATGAGGCAACTCTTTTTACTTAGCCCAAAGCAGAGGCTGCTGTTCTGCTTGTGCCTGTTCCTTAAGGAATAAGTGACACAAGAAGCCATAGCATGAGCATCGAGATGCCTGTGAGAGGAGGGAGCCATCACACTGCCCCAGTGACCCAGATCCGGGCGACACAGTCTGACAGGAGCTACCAAGCCTGACATTTGAACCCTGACAGGTTCCTGGTTCTGTTCACAAACTCAGAGCTGCTGATGTGTCCTTAGCAGCCTTTGGCTACTGGGTGAGGGGAGCACTGCACCTGGGTGAGGGGAGCACAGCACCTGGGAACTGTGGGGTAGAAGAAAAGATCCCCCTTTTCAAAGACTTCATCTCGAATTATTCTCTGGAGTGATGCTATCAACAGCCAATAACCTAAATGTCAAGTTCAAGTGAAGATCAAGACAAAAACAGACTTTTATCAGAGTGTGTGGTTCTTGGATCTGTTTCTTCGTGTTAGTCTTAAAAATGAATAAAAATCCAATTTCAACCTCCAACTGTTATAGATAATTCTAAGCCAATGTTGAGAGACTGTAAAGGCATTTGAAAGACCACAGGTGTCCAGGCTTCGTTCACGCCAGGATCCATTTTCTGTTCCTAACCTGTGGTACATATGTTGCCTCCTTGATGTTAAAGTCTGTAGACCCTTTGTGTCATAATGGTCATAGAGACTTGTAAAGCTGACTACCCATAGCAACACTGTTGGCATTTTCCAGAGAATTCTTTGTTGAGAGGCCTGCTCAAGATGGTGTAAAATGCACACAAGGGGCTCAGCTGTTCGTATTATAGCAAAATACCCATGGTGCTCCACTTACAAACAGGAAAGGTTTGCTCTGGCCCACCGTTCCGGGGGTTTTAGCTTGTGACTTTTCGGGCTTGTGGTGAAGTAGGGGGTCATGGGAAGAGTGTGTGGCGGAGCTTCCCTATTCATTGGTGGCTGGAGAGCAAAAAAAGGAGAGAAAGGAGAAAGGGCTGGCAACCGACTGTCCCTTCAACAGTGTGAAGACCTCCCAGTAGGTTCTACCTCACTTCCAACAGCATCGTTCTTAGGGACCAAGACTACACTGCATGAGCCTTCAGATACAGTAGAGATCCGAAGTACAGTACTCAGCACCACACACCGGTTGCCGCAGCATGGGCACCAAGTTAGGGCAACCACAGATGTAAACAGGGCCTCTCTTCTATGGTTTTCTTGGGTCTCACTATGTAGACCAGACTGACTTTGAACTCACAGAGACCCACCATGCTCAGCACCATGAGGACCTTTCTATTTAGAGGGTTATACTGTCCTCTTTCTATTTTTATTTAATTTTCTCTTTAAGGTATAACCACTTTAATTGCATGGATGTGGGGGCTGGAAAGATGGCTCAGAGGTTAACAGCACTGTCTGCTCTTCCAGAGGTCCTGAGTTCAGTTCCCACAACCACATGATGGGTCACAACCATCTATCATGAGATCTGGTGCCCTCTTCTGGCATGCAGGCAGAGCATTGTATACATAATCACTAAATTTAAAAAGTACATGGAACTGGGAGATGATCTCCCTCTTTGGATTTTCCTCAGAGAGCTTGAAATCTTTAGAGTCCCAAAGATTATGAGAAAATTAGAATTGAGACAAGAAAGTTGATAGCATCAATTTCTATATGTATGTTTTGGATAATATGTGAATGGTTTAATTGTAGTTAGTGGCAGAGTCCTATCAAAATTGGCATTTTCAAATAGTATCTAATGACAGAGAAAATGCTTAAGGAATTAAGTATAAAGAAGACCTTAAAATTATATCCAGTGTTATCTGCCATCCCATTATTATTGTGTATAAACTTGGGCACAGTGCTTGTGTGGCCATCGGGGGACAACTTTATGGAGTTGCTTCTTTCCTTGCAACTTTATGTGCGTTTTTGGACATAGTTCACATGTTTGTCTAGCCAGTAAGTGAACCCTCTGAGCCACCTCACTAGCCTCGTTAAAAACGTGTGTGTGTGTGCGCGCGCGCACATGTATGCTTGTGTGTAGGTTTGAGTGCATGAGTCTGTGAGAGAGAGTGCGTGCATGTGCGCAAGATGTAGAATTATCCAATGTGGCCTTGCTTGAGATGGTACTTTCAACAGCCCCTTACATAGTGGTGTGAAATGGTACAGGGAGGGGAAATGGCCTTTTAAGTAGTGTGACTTTACGTTTTAACCAGTGTGACCTTCCATTTTAACCAGTGTGACTTTCCATTTTAACCAGTGTGACTTTGCATTTTAACCAGTGTGATGTTGCATTTTAACCAGTGTGACTTTCTGTTGTAACCAGTGTGACTTTCTGTTGTAACCAGTGTGACTTTCTGTTGTAACCAGTGTGACTTTACGTTGTAACCAGTGTGACTTTACGTTGTAACCAGTGTGACTTTCTGTTGTAACCAGTGTGACTTTCTGTTGTAACCAGTGTGACTTTCTGTTGTAACCAGTGTGACTTTACGTTGTAACCAGTGTGACTTTCTGTTGTAACCAGTGTGACTTTCTGTTGTAACCAGTGTGACTTTCTGTTGTAACCAGTGTGACTTTCTGTTGTAACCAGTGTGACTTCTGTTGTAACCAGTGTGACTTTCTGTTGTAACCAGTGTGACTTTCTGTTGTAACCAGTGTGACTTCTGTTGTAACCAGTGTGACTTTCTGTTGTAACCAGTGTGACTTTCTGTTGTAACCAGTGTGACTTTCTGTTGTAACCAGTGTGACTTCCTGTTGTAACCAGTGTGACTTTCTGTTGTAACCAGTGTGACTTTCTGTTGTAACCAGTGTGACTTTCTGTTGTAACCAGTGTGACTTTCTGTTGTAACCAGTGTGACTTCTGTTGTAACCAGTGTGACTTCCTGTTGTAACCAGTGTGACTTCTGTTGTAACCAGTGTGACTTTCCAGTTGACCTGCTTCTTCGTACATCACACGTGACCAGTTTTCCTTTATAGATTCCTGTTGTAACCAAGTGAATTGCACTTTCCAGGGCTTTGCATTTCCCATAAAGTTTGGTCTTTACTGGGATTAAGAGATAGGTGGGAGCCGGGCGTGGTGGCACACACCTTTAATCCCAGCACTCAGGAGGCAGAGGCAGGCGGATCGCTGTGAGTTCGAGGCCAGCCTGGTCTACAAAGTGAGTCCAGGATGGCCAAGGCTACACAGAAAAACCCTGTCTCGAAAAACCAAAAAAAAAAAAAAAAAAAAAAAAAAAAAAAGAGAGAGAGAGAGAGAGAGAGAGAGAGAGAGAGAGAGAGAGAGAGAGAGAGAGATAGGTGGAATAGCCTGAGTAGCCTGTGTTGAAGTTGTGGCTGAGTCCTGTAGTTGCCCAGCGCTGTGGACCAGTTGCGGATGTGCACCAAGCGAGGACTTGTTCTTATCGTGAGCTTCTCGTTCTGGCAGTGATGGAGGTAGTTCACAGACTGACCAAGTTGGTTCTATTGCTTCTGTCTCATTGATACAGTTCAATTAAAGATGGGCCAAGGTTCTGTCTTCCCCAAGACCTTCCAATGAGTTCCTCACATTTCCTGTTTTAGAAAGCATAGAACATAGTTTTATTCCAGAAAAAAAAGATTATAGATCACATCTGAAGCTGCAAATATATCTTTTCTTACCCTAGAAACCTCCAAGCCCACTATCACTCTTTTCATCTAGGGTACAGATCCACAGTACATTTTTGTTTGTTTGTTTAGAATTTCTGTTTGTTTATCACAAGAGGCCAAGGGAAGTGTCTGCCTTCCTGTCCTGATTGTGCTAGCCTTGGGGGATATATTGAGCAGTGTTTATAGTCACCACTGGGCTTGCATATCCCAAAAGTCTGTATCGTATGAAAGCAAAGTCAGGGTCCCTGGCTGGCTTGGAACGCTCAGTGTAGACTCGGCTATCCTCAAACTGACAGAGTTCCACACGTTTCTGCCTCCCAAGTGCTGAGATAATAGGTATATGGCAGGACACCTGCCCGCAAGGATGCTTGTAACTAAACT
Organism: Acomys russatus; assembly: GCF_903995435.1. NCBI lineage: Eukaryota > Metazoa > Chordata > Mammalia > Rodentia > Muridae > Acomys > Acomys russatus. Next base: position 68,475,965 of record NC_067144.1, on the reverse strand, counting down.
CTCTGACACAGAGAGCAGGATGCACGAAGGGTCCCTCTGCCGCTTCAGAAGCTGCAGCTCAGAATCTCTACTTTTCCGTAGAGCCGTCCAAGACCAAGCAAGCAGCACCCTGTTTGTTTACATATTTTAGTGTTCAGCCCTTTCCTGATGACTAGTGTCAGTTTTCTTTAGATGTCTTTCATTGGCCAACCACACAGAACCACTCACGTGAACCCCCATTCTGTTTCCTCAGGTTGCACGCTCTTTTTCTACGAGAGTGACGGCAGGTCTGGGATAGACCACAACAGTGTCCCCAAGCATGCTGTCTGGGTGGAAAACAGCATTGTGCAGGCTGTGCCTGAGCACCCCAAGAAGGACTTTGTCTTCTGCCTCAGCAACTCCCTGGGTGATGCCTTCCTCTTCCAGGTTTGTGGGGTACCTCCATTGCACAGGGGGCTGTCTTTCCTGTCTTGCCCAAGGACTCGTTCCGCCCCTTTAAAAGTAACATGAGATTCTTTATGATAAAGACAAAAGTGGTAAATGACAAATAAATTCTTGTGATGAACTGCAGAAATGAGAGCAAAGTTTGAGGGTTTGAGGATGTGCACTCGCAGGCTTCCTGGCTTGGCTTTAATAGCATTGTATCACACTCAGAACAGGAGCATGAGCTCCTTAGGTGTGATTTGAGCTGTCAAACTTTTTTTAAAAATCATAATATGTTCTCTTCTAATATTAATCATAAGGTAAAATAATTACATCCCAGGAAGGACTGGTTGTCCCTAAATAGTCTCTCTTTCTCAGCTTACCAGAACTTTTCTATCTAGCATTCTTGAAGTCTTACTATTAATTGTTTCACAAAAATACTTCTCTGCTTCAAGGTTAACATTTCCTTTTATAGTGAATCGTTTCAGTTTGCAGGAACTTTCTGTGCTTTTAATGAGGAAGGCTTCCCCCGTTTATTCTGTGAATGTGATGGGGGCCTCAGGGAAGGTTGGATGCACAGAATGCAAATGCATCATCCTTCAGTGAGCTGTCACAAAGTAAATATGCAGTCACCACCCAGGCCAAGGAATAGGAGTCCTAGGCACTCCATAGCTACCTGACACCCACGTGTACACATCAGCCTGCTTATCAAGTAGAAGGAATATGGCTTTTATCATCTAAGCCGCCACCCTTGTTTATTAGAGAGTGACTTGATTTATCCTTTGTTTGTTCGTTTATTAAGGGAAAGGCTTGAAGGTTGGTTGGAGGAATCATGTGGATACCAGTAATGGCGGTTCAGTTTTGCATTCTTTGCATGTAGGGTTGGGAGAAGGGTGTGGAGGTCAGAGGGCAACTTGCAGCAGTCAGTTCTCTCCACCATGTGGGTTCTGGGAATCAAACTCAGGTTAACAAGCTTGATGGCAAATGCCTTTACTTTCAAAGCCATCTTGCCAGTGCTTCACTGGCAAGGGATAGTTTTTCTGGGTATAATAGGGTAACTTGACATCATTCTGCCACACATTGGGAAATGCTCTCCCACTGCCTCCATAGCTTCAGAGAGAAGCCATTGTCGTAGGTGCTCTACCTTTGTGATGAGCTACTTCTGTTTTGTCACTGTAATGACTTTGTTGTTACATAGCTTACCATGTGATCCACTATCAGTTACTGGGTTTATTCTGCCCAAAATTAAGTGTATGTGCACATAGGCAGCAGGGAGAGATAGAGACACTGGGCTTGGCTTGGCTTTTGAGATTTCCAAAGCAACACACCTCCTAACCTTTCCTAACAGTTCAGTAACTGGGGACTAAGCACACAGTCCTGAGCTTATCTGGGCCATTCTCATTCAAACCATCCCGAGCAGCAAGCACACTCAACCTCTGAGCCATCAACACTTATATGAGGTTCTTTAAAAAGAGTGTTCATTTACTCTCCGTTTATATTATAACTGTGCAATTTCAAAAGATTCACTATAAAAAAGGATGTTAACTTGAAAGCAAGGAAATATTTTAGAAACCAACACTCAAGGGTCTGGGGATGAGTCTCAGTTGGTAGAGTGTGTGTAGAGTGTGCAAGAGGTCCCCTCCTGCACTGCTACCCACACTACAAAAGACAAAAAGTAAAGTGACACACAACAGTCTAATAACAGTCATGCTTTGTTTCTTTAGAAATGCTGTCCTTTATTTTATGCATCTGTAGTGAACTGATTTAAAGTCTTATCACTCTCTTGAAAGTGCTCCACAGTGGGGGTCGCCCAGTGCTTGTTGTAATGTATTGATTGAGTTGTTCACCCCACTTGTGAAGCCGATGCTCAGAAAGGCAGGAGCAGCCACCAGGGCACACACTGAGTATCAGGGTGCAGCCACCCCAAGCTCCTCTTTGCCCACAGCCTTCTCTCATCTAAGTACACCCCATCTGTTCATCCAGTGGCACCACTGATCCTAAGAATGCTTTAGACCGGAAGCAGTGGTGACAGTGAAGTGACCATCCTTTTCTGGTCCTAACAGTCGGGCCACTCCTTGGCTCCTCTCATGTCAGTGGCAGCCTGGTTTGGGCCATTCCTGCCTCACCACACGTGTAAGACGATAACCTGACAGACAGCAAGTCCTGCTGTTATTTTCCTTACTCAACTCTGCTAAGAATTCCTGCTGAAAGGGCTTATGTGGCCATCAAATTGCTAGTGGAATCTACCCAGTAAGTCACATTGTATAAAATGCTTTTCATAGCAACATAAGACCGTATTCATGGAAACCTCTGTCTTCCTATTATGGGGAATTTTTATGCTACTTATGTGGGATAAAGGGCAAAATGAACCTTTTCAGAGGAAATTACTGTTGTTTGGGATCCATGACGGCATTTTCTACCATCTACTTATTGTAATCCACATAACTCCAGAGGGGCCGCATTTGAAAGAAACCTGTGTGTGCAGGGGTGAGGTTAAAGCAAGGGAAATCAGCCGTGATTATGGAAATAATTTGTAGGTTATTTCAGCCCCAGGCCTCAAGTCACTGCACAGTTTCCAGAGCCTGTATGCTGCTGATCCGACCCCGTTGCCCTGATACCCACACAGTCCCCCTGGAAAAGAGATTCATGTTACCCACACAAGTAGAAAAGGGGTTTTGTGTGAAGAGTGGGGGCGGGAATGAGGGAGAACGTTGGAGCAGCTGATACAGAAGAAGTTTTATGCTGTGTGTGGAGTGCGGCTCTATCTCCTGCCTCTAAACTATTTTAATTAAAGCTCTTTCCTCTGACTGATGTCAGCGAGCACCCACCACTTACAAAGTCCGGTTTCCTCCCTGCCTTTCAGCGGTCTATTCCTAGAGGATGCTGCAATTCCTGACAACTCAGACACGTGCAGGAAACATCACAACGTGTGTTTCGAATTCCTGTACCAAATGCCTAGGGAGCATAGCTACGAGACAGGGCAAGAGAGAGAGATGCTCGGTTGAGTAGAAGAGGCTGTGTAGTTAGATACATAAAGGAGTGAAGAGAAGACTGACTTTAGCAGAGGACTGCCCTTTCTTGGTATGTTTTTCTGTCCTTTAGAGGATCATTTTTACTAGACTACTTCCTGCATATTTTTAAAAACTCATTAAAAATGATACTTTGTGTGTATTAAAAGGAGATTTGGACAGACCCTGGTAGCGCACGCCTTTAATTCCAGCACTCAGAGGCAGAGCCAGATGGATCTCTGTGAGTTCGAGGCCAGCCTGGTCTACAGAGTGATTCCAGGACAGCCAGGGCTACACACAGAGAAACCCTGTCTAAAAATCAAGCAAGCAAACAAACAAACAAAAAAGGAGATTTGAAAAGACATTATCTGTACCATTCTCTTGAGGCACAGATTAAATGGGGTAACTGGGTTGGGTGTCTCACGACAGTAAATTCTTAGCCAGCATCATCAACATTTTGATTTGTGTAAGAAACAGGTAGGGGAGGTTTCTGTGCTCCTCCTAACCATCTTATTACAGAAGTCAAACATGGCTTCACTGTGAATAAGGAGAGGTTCTGAGTTTCATCAGACTCTAGGGGTCCTTCATCTAGGTGTCAGATTTTAGGAAGGTCACAGAGGTCACAGATGGGATGTCCAGGACAGGAGTAGCAGGTTAGGGGAAAACCTGAATGTCATCCACAGAAGGCAGCAAGTAGACTCTGCAGAAAAGACCATAACGGGGACTCAGACAGGCTGAAGTCAGCTCCCCTCCCTCTGGGCATCATAACTGCAATGTCCCGCCTGCAGGTCCACCTGTCTGCTGGCCATCCCTCACACCCATGGCTGGGAGCTCCCAGCTTGTCACCCACTCATCGGCTTTCTTAGTTGGTGCTGAGTCTTAGAGAGTTCTTCATTGTGCCGATGACTCTTGCTGTTTTCCTGTTTGAGAATTCATCATAGTGTGTGACCAGGTCTTCAGGTGGTGGCCACGTCTCCTCTTTGGGCTGTCCAACTGTCCCCCTGTGCAGCCTGCACTGAGGTTCCTGTCACATCTGTTTCCCCCTCCCACACCATCGTATCTTTAAATGATACTGGCAGCCCATTCTGAGTTTGTGGTACCTTAACCTCCCCAGCGTGGACTCTTATCCTCCTAAAACCAAAGACAGAGCTCTCATTTCTTTTAAATGTCTTTGTGGGGTTTTCCTTTGAAGTGAGTTTGTTGGGGTCACGACAGATCGGAACGCCAGCCTCCTTCGCTACATAGGTAAGACAAGGTACATCTCAGGTCTTCCTTGTCTTTGGCAGCTGGTGTGTTGATTTGGTCTCTAAGTTCTGCTTTCCCAACACTTGTTCCAGGAGAGCAGGAATTTACTTACTCCAATAGCAAGAACATTCATGCACTCAGCAGGGCTCTATCTTTGGCCCATGGGTCTCCACTGGACACATACTCAAGCCATAGGGGACACTGAAATCCTCAAGGAAAGCCCTTCAGAGTAGAGGCCTTCCCGAGGCACAGGGCTGGGGTGGAACTCCACTCCCACCCCCTGAGGGCGAGTGTGTACCACAGGGCCAGAAATCAGTGGCCTGACATACTCCTCTGTTAACGCATCTGGTTTCCCCTGAGGAGAAAGCCGGGAGTGTGATTTAAGTCTACTGCAGGCGAGTTTCAGTGGTTTGGACTTGTGACAAGCGTGGCACACCTCTATTCTTTCCACCTCCTGCTCCTCTCTCACTGTACCAGGTACCGTTGTTGGCTTCCAGCTTTGGGTCCCCTGGCTTTTCTGAGGACATCATAGGTTTAAGTCTCTGCTGTTGTTCCTCTCTGACTTTCACAGCACAGGCTGTGTCTGATACCTGGTGGTCTAAGGCTCTGCTCATTGTAATCAGAGACACCTCAGCCTGCCCGCCCATCATCTGCTATGTGGTCAACCCTCTCATGGCCTAGATAGAAGGCCAGTGGCCTTCTTTTCAGCAACCTCGGTTGACAGCTTTTGTACATATTCTCTTCGGGTCCTCACATTGCCAGCGATGAGTCCTGTGGTTTGCATTCACGGGGCGGGCGTCCATGCACTTCCTGTCTGCAGCCAGCAGCTCCCACTTCCCTGGTGCCTGGCTCCTGTACTCAACTCCCCTTTTATAAAGTGGTGGGGACAGGAAGCTAGAGAGTGAGTGTGTGTGCACCCACGTCCGGTGTGGGAGGAGAATCTCCATGTTAAGTTCCCTTTATAGATATTAAAAATACACACTAATTAAGGCTTGTATTAATCAAGCTCTTGGATGGATATGACCAAGAAGCAAAGACCTTCGAAGAACTCAGGCAGGACTCCCGTTTTATCTATAAACTTCAGATGGGTACTTCCGTTCCTCACTTTCTTGTTCTTTTAAAAACTAAAGATAGAAGTTTAACATTTTGTAGAATTAATCTTGTGCTTCTATCAACTCAACTTACCCCAAATTTTAGTTCCCCAAGTATGGTATTTGTTTTCTAGCATTTCATTTCTCCAGTTTAAAGTGCACCTCCCTTCCCTGCCACTCATGTAAACCACTGATTATCTGAGATGACTGAGGGCCCTCCGTGAGGTGGATAATTTGAAGCTGGGTCTATTTAAATGCACAACGAAACCCTGAGCGTCATCATATCTCTGTGCACAGAGGGACTCTTATGCAAATATATTTATTTTTTTCTGATTATCTGTTAGCAAGAACTTCTCTTTTCCCTCTCACTGAACTTCATGTAGTATTTATAGTGTCCACAGAAGATTCACACAACCACTCTCCCTACCTGTCCACTTTCAGTTATATGATGTAGGTGATAGCTGGAAGGCAGTGGGCCAGGGGGTACAGGAGGGTGTGGGCCAGGGGCGTGGGCAGGTGTGGGTGGTTCCTCCATCCTGCCTTTGTGGCCACTGCCTCTGACAACACTTGCCTGCTGTAAGAGGGGATACTATCTTCTAAGTGCCAGAATGCGGAGAGGCCGCCCTGGACCCCACTGCACTAAGTTGGCAGTCTGCTATGGTCATCTCGGAACTCTCGAGCCTGTGGGCTGGTAACACGTCCCATGACTTTTCTCCACAGAAGCAGCTGTTGAGAGCAGTCAGCATGCAGGTTTCCTCCCAACACAGGGCTCCCTTGTGACGCTGCAGAAGGACCAACTTGGCTCCAAAGCTCATTTAGTGAATTGTTCTGCTCAGAAATGGATCTGGCTTAATGACAGAGAACGGCAGGGACCGCTGTTTTATTTAGACAGGGCAGCAGCAGCAGCAGAATTTCTCACTAATGGCAGTGCCTTCAGCCACTGACAGGTTTTTGGAGTTAGATGGCAGAGGCATGCTTAGTGGCTAAAGGGGCTGATGGATAAATGTTTCATAAACCTGTCATCACATGTTTCTCTAGCTCTGGAGGACTGACACTTTCCTCTTTCATTGATTGACTGTATTTTATTTATTTACTCTTTTTATATATGTGCCAGGGCGTTTGTGTGTATTTAAGCCAAGGGACAGCCAGGTTTTCCTCCCCTCCCCGCCCACTTTTTTTTTTTTTTGAGACAGGGTCTTTGGTTGACTTGGAGCTCTCTCACTACAGTAGGCTACACTGACCATCAAGTATGCGTTCTCCTGGGTTCTTTCCCAGTGCTGGGATTACACGCGCACCCCACACTCAGCTTTTTACACGTGTGCTGGGCCTCAAGCTCAGGTCCTCACGCTGTGTGCACGTGCCTCCCCAGCTGTGCCCCTCTCCAGCTCCCTTTTCATTTTTGAATTATTCTTTTCCTTTTAGTTATCATGTCACATATATGAAATAATCTTGTCTTAACCATTTGCATAGGTGCCTGATCTGGTACTGTGACACGCATTCACCTGTTGCAGCACGTTGCTTCCGTCTGCTTCCAGAACAGCTTTTCTTCTTCCCACCGGAGAATTCGGTGCCTGCCACTTAACTAGCTCTCCATCAGCCCCAGCTCTACCCCAGCCTGTGGTGTCACCATGTGCTGGTCTTTAGGAGAAGCCAGTCTCCTTTAACTCCAGCCCCAGGGGGAATCATAGGCCCTCTGCTGGTCTCCCCCAGCACTGCACACACGCTGTGCATAGATATACATGCAGACAAAACAAAACATAAAAGTAAAAAATATTTCTTTTAAATGCTGTGTGTGTGTATTCTGGCACACTAATTTTGCTGAGCATATGAATATATTTAGCTGGTTCTATATCGTGAGTTCATTTAATGCGCCGCTGGCATTCATATACCCAAATTCAGTCCATTGTACTTAACTGCTTTCTGAGGCCTTTATGCTCATTCTGAGCAGCCAGAAAGGAGCAGTGCATAGGGCTTCATGTTGCTCTCAACATTTGCCAACACTGGCATTACTGTTTTGTTTTTGCTTTAGAAAATAATCCTTATTATTACTTTTCCATCCTAGGTGATTCTTTTGCTAACAAAAATAAAAACATAACCACGCTTGGTGGCTCATGCTTGCAATCCCTTCATCACTCAGGAGGCTAAGGATAAAAGATCAAGAGTTGGGGCCACCTAAGCTGTCTTAACCTCCCTCTAATATCAGCTCAGGCAAACAAGAGAAATCAGGAAAAGCAGCATAGTCTATGGAAACAACCTCTCCTGAGAGGCACAGAGATCAGACAGCAGATCGGCCCCAGCAGCGGTCTGTCCTTTCATGATTTGTGAGTGGAGCTTGAACTCCATGTTTTCTAATGGAAAAGGTTGTAAAGGGAAGATAAGTCTAAATACTTCAAGTGAATATGCATGTTTCTGTACATTCATACTACACACAGACAGACAGACAGACACACTCATACACACACAGACACACACACACTCATACTCACACACAGACACACACACTCATACACACTCACTCATACCAACACCCACAGACAGACAGACACACACACACTCAGACACACACACACACACACATGCTGCTCCTTTTCATTTTTACTCCCTCTGAGTTTACCTGTGGCTTTAATGTTGTTACCTCATCTTCTCCCCCCACTCAGGCCACACAAATCAATTCCATTTCCCTGCCAGTTGCTGCTTCTGTTCCATTATGAGCGTGTGTAGATGACTGCAATCTTTCTCCACTGCCAACCTGTTTCTCTTTATAAACACAACAACTGTCAGATCTTTCAGGCTTGTAAGCTGGCTTTCGTGCAAGACAACATTTTAAATATTGGATACCATTTCTTAGGAGGAATAAAAAACTCTTAGAAACAGAACGACTAGTGATAACTTCAGTGGTCCTTTGACTAAAATTTCCATTCTCAGCCACCATGGAATAATATACTGGGGTAGGGTCTTGATGAAAGAATTTCGTGTGAGGCTCCGTCGAAAGAATTTTGTTTGTAAGCCAGTCTGATAGTGAAGTGAAAATATAGATTAATGCCCAAAAGGGGAAAAAACAATGAGCACAGCTACCCTAGTGTTTTAGTGACTGAGCCAATCAGTTCTTCAGGTGAGATAAACCCCGGGCCCTGTACTGAGATATTTGGGCTTCTAGAAGCAACCGGAAAAGTCTAGCAACTCCACACTTAGAAATATTTCCTGATGGATCTCCTAGTTTAAGAAGTAATTATATATAACCTATTTTGATAATATTTCCCCTCTCTTAACTCCTCCCAGATCCTCCCTCTTCCCTCCCTCCCCACCCACCTGTCTGTCTGCCTGCCTTGTCTGTGTCCCCCCCTTTAACCCACCAAGTCCAGTTTGTGTTGGAGACTACCTCTCGGTGTGGAGCCTACTCACCTTGGAGTGTAGTTGATAACCCTGGTGTCACCGTTAAAGCACGGACTCTCCCTCTCCCAGCAGGTATCAGATACCAACAGCTCCTCGGCCAGGCTTTGGTCTGGCTTAATTTGTGAACAAGTTACTACATGAGTTTTTGCCTCCAAACTTTACCACTTTTGCCTTTCAGGGCATCTTTGTCTTACACTGCTCCCACTTGGAAGTCACCTGTCCGTTGGTGTGTGTCACATGTCATCTTAGTGTTCTTTTTAGCGATTCATTTATTTTTATTTTATGTACATTGGTGTTCTGACTGCATGCATGTCTGTGTGAAGGTGTCAGATCCCCTGGAATAGGAGTTATAGGCAGTTGCGAGCCTCCATGTGGGTGCTGAGAACCGAACCTGGGTCCTCTGGAAAAGCAGCCACTACTCTTAGCTGTCTCTCCAGCCTCACTGCTCTTCTTTAACAAGCTGTTGGTAGCTGTGAATGGCTGCTGGGTGGTTGCTACTCGGGGATGCATTCCTGGAGTCCCCTAATGTACTATTATCGGTCCTGGCTGCCTGGAACTTCTTCCCCAACCCCAGCTTTGATACAGCTGCTTAATAAGCAAGGCAATTTCTTAGGTATGTTGGGTAACATGTGGCTTCTTTGAGGGTGCCATTTGACGGGCGCGGGGGGTGGGTGGGTGGGGACGGGATGAGACTCTGTTTAGTGGATTTCTAGAAGGGTATATGTGTGTTTGTGTGCGTGCGCCTGTCTGTCTACACTTGATACCTTGCCTCGGGGACACTGCCTCCCTGGACACACACTGTGACTTTCTGTGAGCATCTAAGAAGCGGCTCTTTCTCCCTGCTGCCTCTTCTGCAGACCACCAGCCAGACCGAGCTGGAAAACTGGATCACCGCCATCCACTCTGCCTGCGCAGCTGCCGTCGCAAGGCACCACCACAAGGAAGACACGCTCCGCCTCCTCAAGTCAGAAATGAAGAAACTGGAACAGAAGATCGACATGGATGAGAAGATGAAGAAGATGGGCGAGATGCAGCTGTCCTCAGTCACCGACTCGAAGAAGAAGAAGACCATATTGGACCAGGTGACCAGCTTGTGTGTTTGGAGCTCAACAGATTTGTTGAGGCTTTCTTTCTTTCCTCCTTCTTTCCTTTCTTTCTTTCTTTTTTTTCCTGTCTGGAAATCTTGAAATGACAGCAGCCTGTCACCCAGACTGTTAGACTCTTTGTTGTGACTTGTCGGTTTCCTTCACCCTTTGTTCAGAGTTGATTGTGGTGAGCTAAAGGGAATAATCTGACATTGCATGGAAGGCAGAGATCGGAGAGAAGAGCCTTCCTGCTCCTTCCGATTCTTGTGACTGTTGGGAAATCTATGTAATTTGAAGTCTGTGATTGCCTTCTCCCCTTAACACGGAGCCAATCGGTGAAGAGGGTTTATTGCTGATGCCTCAGCAAACTTAGCACCCTAAGCGTAAGAAAGTGACAGGCATTTTTAAAAGCCACACAACTGCCCCTCACTACCCTGTAGAGACCTAAATCTGTGTATGTCCCAGTTCCTTACATAAAAAAAATATAGCACATTATGTGTCCGTAACTTATGCACATCCTCTCATGCGTTTTAACTCATCCAAAGATCATTTATGATACCTAATAAATAGGAATGTTATGTAAATAATTGCTGAGCTATAGTGTTTAAGAAATAATGACAAGAGAAAAGTTTGTATGTGGTTACTGTAGCTACAGGGTACACAGGGCCCGCTGCTCTGTTCTTTCTATTATTGGCCACATGGCAAATCCACATAGCAAAAAACCATGTAAAGTGAGCAACAGTGTAGCAGCTGTCAATACGTTTGCAATGTTGGGTGCCACTTCCTCCATCTAGTTCTAAAAGGAACCTAGCTGTGCCCCCGCCCCCAACCTCCATCCCTGGCATCCTGTCTTGCAGGGTTGCCCATGGAGGTGCTCTGTATGCTGTAATTGTACCTGCCTGCTTCTCTTAGCATAGCTTTTTGGAGTTTGTCCTGCATTGTACCTTACACACCAGCACGCCTTCCTCCTTTGGGGCCGTTGCCTATCCCATTGTGTATGTACACCGCTGTTGATCCACTTCTCCTCTGATGGACGCTGCTCTGAGCTGTACCGCCATGAACATGTGTATCCTCACGGGTCCTCACCAAGCTTAAAAAGGGAGATGGCACCGCTGGCCTCTCAGCTTTCACTGTGTCTTTTTTAAAGATTTAATTTTATGTTATGGGTGTCATCTGACATGCGTCTGTGCATCCCGTGCATTCTTGGTGCCCACAGAGGTCAGAAGAGGGCACCGGAACCACTAGAAATGAACTCACAGACGATGGTTATGAGATGCTCAGTGGGTCCTGGGATCAGACCCCAGGTCCTCTGTCACAGCATCAGATGTTCTGAGTCCATTAATCTTGAATGGACTCTCTGTTCTGTGACTTTATTAGAATGTCACGTCAGTATCCGGAGGATATTTTGCCACCTTGAATGACAAGGACACATGGGGACACTAGCTGTGGGTGGAACCATGCAACCCAGCACCTGGGTCTCCATCGTTGACAGCTTACTACTTCCAACCCTTCTTTAGCGCCCCACTTTTACCGAAGCCTTTGGTCCGTTTGCTTTTGAGTTTTAGCTGACCTTGCTTTTCTTAGTAAACGCTGTCTCTTAGTTGATATTAAAGTTCCGTGGCTCTGAGAACCCTATGCCCTTATTCCTCTGCCTTAGGTTGTGACCCAACATCTCTCTCCCTCTCTCTGTCTGTCTCTTTCTCTCTGCCTCTGTCTGTCTTTCTCTCTGTCTCTCTCCCTCTCTCTGTCTGTCTCTTTCTCTCTGCCTCTGTCTGTCTTTCTCTCTGTCTCTCTCTCTCTGTGTCTCTGTCTCTGTCTCTCTCTCGCACGCGCGCACGCGCGCGCGCGCACACACACACACACACACACAGTACCCATGAAATCTCTGCTAGGAGAGCACCAGTAACTAACAATGCCCTTTAGGTTTGATAAAGGTTACAGATGGGTGAAAAGAAGAAAACAGACCTACGAGCTCTAGGACCCCGTTGCTTACCCTCTAGAATTGTAGTTGGTAACCTTTACAATAAGCAGATCTGCAAGATTCTTGTAGAAGAAGGCGGCTAACGTTTGCTGCTTTCACCCGTTCTGACCTTTCTCGCCCTGCTTTCCGCTGCTGTAGATCTTTGTTTGGGAGCAGAACCTCGAGCAGTTCCAGATGGACCTGTTCCGTTTCCGCTGTTATTTAGCCAGCCTCCAGGGAGGGGAGCTGCCGAACCCCAAAAGGCTGCTCGCCTTTGCAAGCCGGCCGACGAAGGTGGCCATGGGCCGCCTTGGGATCTTCTCTGTTTCATCTTTTCATGCCCTGGTGAGTAGAAGCAAAGGAATTTTGGAAAAATATTCATCTTAATGCTTAATCCTGAGCAGGACTTGACAGCAATCTCTGAAGTGTTTGTTTGCCTAGTTTGGTGCCCTATACAGATTTCCAAAGTCTTCACTTTGCAGTTAATGTAAAATTTTATTTGAACTTGCATGGAAATGTACTTAAACCCACTTTGATAGGGCTTAAACTATTGTGGAAAGAAAATGCAAAAAGCACTGTGCTGTCTCCCCCCTCCTGCCCCCCCACTCCCCAGCCTCCCTCCCTGTGCTGTTGGGAATTGACCCCAAGACCTCATGCATGCTAGTTAAATAAGCACTCTACCACTGCGCTACCTACACCCCAGCCCCACAGAGGTGCTGTCTTGACGTATGTTTACTGCAGCGTCTGTTGGCAGACAGATGCTGTTTTTAGGCAGTTTTGGCAAAGCTAAAAAAGAAATTAGCATTATGTAAATGATGAACGGAGTCTTCCCCTCGTGCATAGATCTGTTCTCTCGATCTTGTATAGACAGCTCTCCGCGCCCCCACACGCCTTACATTAAACACGGATCTTTGTGGAGAGTGGAGGTCTCACTTTGTCATAGTGTGATGGCTGTAAATAGATGATGTGTTAGAGGAGAGCCAGGTTTTAGTGACGAAGTAGCTGGACACGTGTCTTTCCTAAGGAAGGAGGTTTTTGTCTGACCCCTAGGGCAGCAGGTTGTGTGTGTGTGTGTGTGTGCCGCGTTTACAATCTGTAATTCTGAGTACTTGCTAACTTACAAATAGCTATATGTACCGTTGGGCCCATTTTTGCCAAAGGGGAGACATAGGCAGTGTACAAGCAACATGTTTTAGCCCATCCAGGTCAGCTCATAATGGTACTGCACCCGTAACACATGTGCTGTGGATTTCCATCTTAATGTCAGGATCCAGAGCTGCCCTGGGAAGTCTTAGCTGAGTGTCAGCTGTGCCCTCCACTGAAATCGGAGCTGCATTTCAGTCTGAGGCGTTTGTGTTTTTTGTAAATAGATTAGTGTGGTCCTTTGAATAATTAGGCTGAGATCTGCATTTTGAAAGAGGCTTTATTTATACCAATTTCTAGAGTTTGTTAAACCTGCCTTCTGCTAACTCTTCCCTGCTCACTTGCCTCTCTACATGGCTCTTATGTCTTTGTTTTTCTTCTAAGCAGTAACTGGGCCAGGGAGGACTAAGGCCTGAACCCTGTTTTCATTTCTGACATGGCCTAGGTCTGTTACTTGTAGACATGAACACTAATTTTTAACATAGCCAAATATTTATTCTGTGTGTGTGGAAAATATGAGACAAAAATTTTCACTTTGCTCACGACAGACTGTCCCAGTCAAAAGCGTTTATTTATTTACTTTTATTAGCAGGCGAGCTCATCTCAGTGAGGCACCACCTGCCAATCTCTAGGTACCCACATCCGTCTCCCCTTTGCTTTGATAGAAAGTGATGACATGTAGTTTTACCTTCTACCTCAAACTTGTATGCTTTGATTATTTTCTTAGAAGCCACTGGAGCTTATGTCTCTGAAACGGATAAGTAAAAGCCGTTGACCTACATGTCTATGATGTATGCACTCCTCAGTTGGTGGCAGGTGCACTAACTCTGCCCCATCGAAGAGGCGGAGTTGGTAACTGTGAGGGAGTTTTGCTCAGTTACTTGGGAGAATGGTGTTTAGTTCCCTAAGTCGGCTTCTGTCCCTTTGTTCTGTTTCTTGCTGGCTGTTTCAGCAATACAAAGCTCAGTGTCTGTGCACCCTTGCCAGTCCATGCAGCAAGCCTTTCATTTTTGAGGCAGGCCACTCTATTGGGCACCTTGTTCTGTTTTCTGCATCAGCCCTTGAAGGGCATCCTAAGCCAGGAAATCTAGGCTGATTTATTGCTCTCCCCGCCCCCCAATCTCGCCTTGTCATTTGACCCTTAGGGTCCCCTCCTCTTCATGGGAGTTGAAGCATTCTTCAATTTCTCCTTTGTCTAGGATATCTCCCCTGCCCCATCTCAGTGGGGGTGGATGGAAGGAAGAGGTGAAGGGGTACCAGGGCCAGGGGAGGCCTTTGAGCTACAATGGGAGTCCCATTCAGTAGGAGAGGCTGCGTCATGCTGAGTGATTTGCCTTCATTAGCTGAAGGGTCCCTGCTGTACTCTTTGAAGAAAGGTTATCACTGTTCTTGTTTGCACAGATGAGCTGAATGATAGTGCAGTCAGGTGCCCACCACAGAGGAGGCATTGTCTCGGCTGACCATTGAGTAGTCAGTCAGGTGCCTGCCACAGAGGAGGCATTGTCTCGGCTGACCATTGAGAAGCCCAGAGGCTCTGCCAGCCTGTTTTCTAGACTCCTGGTCATTATTGTCTTGGGAGGTGGCTTAACTGCTAGTCTTTGAGCTGCCCAAGTCAGTCAGTCAGTCAGTGGGCCAGCTGTCAAGCATTTGTAGGCACACTGGCTTATCTTATCCTATGCTTCTCCCCTGAGTATCCGAGATTGTAAAGGCAGGAGTTACTCTTTAAGTTATTGTTGGCCACACGATTTGATTTTAAATGTTTTATTTATTTATTTGATTGACAAATCTGTGCAAGGCTCTCGCGTTTGTCAGTTGCGAGCCTTGTGATGAGGGTTAAAAGAGCAAAGAAAACAGAATCTGTCCTACTGGAGCTCATGTTCATATAGGAAGGATGGGAAGAAGAAAATGTGCACTTAATGGAACATGGTAAGTGCAGATAGTGAGGCATGCTGGGAAGGAAATGAGCAGGCTAACACATGCCTGCTGTGATAGCCCCTCAGCATCTTCGGAAGAGTGGCATCAGGACCACCTCAGATACCAAAGGGGGTGGTCAAGTGCCGCACACGACATGGCGTGCTGTTTCTGCATAGCCATTGCTTATCCTTCCATGCACTTTAAACCATATCTGGGTTACTCAGCGTGCTTAATGCAATGATAATATAATGCAGATACTTACACTACACTGTTTAGTGAATACCGATGAGGAAAATGTCTCAACATGCTCAATACATATGGAGCATTTTTTCTGAATAATTTTTATCTGAGGTTGCTTGAATCCACAGATATAGAGTGCTCTTCCCTTCTGGCTACCTATATGTGGCACGGGGCAGACAGACAGACAGACACTGTGCTTACAAGTCGACTTTACTGTTTGTAAATAAACTGAGACCAAATAGCTGAATTTTTTTTCCTTTTCTTTTTTGAGGTGTGTGTGTGTGTGTGTGTGTGTTATGATTCTAAAGTTTAACACCATTTCTTCCATGTTTACACAGCGTGGGAACATACATGTGTCAGTAGGTTCTGATTTAATTGTTTACAACCTTTGAGCACCTTCAACTTAGAAAGTAGAAATCAGAACATTTGACACGTGTTATGATAGCTTCTATTTGTGGGCTATTTTTTTTTTTTCTCTCCTTCAGAATACCCAAAGAATAAGTATAGGTTAAAATCTTTTTCATAAAAATTCCCACAGTAGTCTTGGCTCCTACTTTTAATGCCCTGATCTGTGTTTCTTAAGTACTCAGATGAGACAATGCGAGACCTCTTAGCTCCCTCCTCCTTGTGTTTGCATCTGAGTCCAAACCCTTCTTCCTAACGCCCTGGCAGAGACACTGTCTGGCTCGGGTCCTCGGTGCTTGTGGGGGGGGGGCCCTTGCCCATCCACTCATGGGGATTCTGCTGTGTTGACACTGTCAATACCTAAGACTAGGGAGATGCCTTGTGGCTGACATGCTGAGGACTGGGAGGCCCCCGTGTTACCCAATACCGCCTCATCCCTGAGGCTGCTGCCAGTTGGCATCTGTCATGCTGGGAGGGGCCACGTGGGAATCTATGACAAGTAGGGTTTTAGACATTGGCCTCAGCAACAAAGAGCAGGTGGGGGGGTTTCATTTCCAGTCTGACTTGCTGGGCCTCCTGCCTCGCCCTTCTGAAAGGAGATCTTGTGGGTGGCCTGTTGAGACCTCCTGGCAGAGGAGCCCTCAAGTTCCTGGGACATTGCTCAGAACCTGTAGGGTAAAGTTCAAGCCTGATGCTCTGTGGGCTTTTTGGAGGCCTCAGAGATAACCCACTTCTGTAGCTGTCACACTGGCAGTTTCAGGTACCCTGTTCTGAAATGTTTCCCTGGTTGGATGGTACCTTGGAGGCACCTTAACAGAGTATAGCTTTAAAAAGAGACACAAGTATAATTTCCTCTCCACCTAAACGTGACTCATGTAGTTATGGAAGATCTGTGTCACACACGCATGCTCACACAAGTGTGTACGTGTGTATGTGTGTGTGTATGTGTGGGGGGGGGAGGGAGGGAGAGAATGTATGCATGAGAGAAGACCCTCCATTCATTCATCAGTACCTTTGCTGGCTTGGATGTAGCCCAGTGGTAGAGTGCTTTTGCCAAGCATGTGTAAAGCCCCTGGGTTCAACCCCCAACACTATGAAAAAGACAGAGACAGAGTAGCTCAGTGGTCTAGTCTGGCAAGCTGCTTCTCCTTCCCTGGTCTTCTGTCCTGGAAAGGCCTGATGTTTCAGGCTGTGATGTGGTCCTTCCCATCACTAGGGATGAACTGCACCAAAGAGAGTAGAAAAGCCCTCTCTTTTGAAAACATTTCCTAGAAGCTCTCCCAATAACCAGAACTGGTCGCAAGCACATGCTCCACTCCAAGGAAAAGCCAACTTTGATTTCATGACCAAGTACCCAGATACGTTAGGGATTGCCTAGTGGAGACCCTGGATTTTGGGGCCTAGCACAGAGGATGGTTTCATCAATTGCAAGAGATGGGAGAGATCTCAACATAGAAGAGATTGGTTAGTTTGGGTTTAATGTGGGATCATAGCGGTCAGAAACCTGCTGCCTCTCACCAACCTTCGGTGTCCTTTTTAATTAAAATGCAGTGGTAGGAATTGTTTCAAGAAGGCACAGTTCCACGCAACAGGTGCAGCAGGTATGTCTAACTTAGGACAGGGAGCTCCTAGCCACATGGCACATCTTATTACCATGACTAAGCTTGCCGACTTTTCTTTTGCATTAGTGAAGATCCCCAGAATTTCTGTGTGTGAAGGTCATAGCTTAATGCTTTGAGCACTGGGGCAGTAGTATACTGGGAGAGGGGTTATTGAAGGGTGGGGCTGGGTGGCAACTCAAGGCACAGGTGTCAGTCATGTGGCTTCTTCTGTTTTAACCAATCCCAGGTGGCAGCCCGCACTGGTGAGATTGGAGTGCGAAGACGTACACAGGCCATGTCGAGGTCTGCAAGCAAGCGAAGGAGCAGGTTTTCTTCTCTCTGGGGCCTAGACACTACCTCCAAAAAGAAGCAGGGACGCCCAACCATCAACCAGGTAGGTCCCAGCGTCAACAAAAAGAACCTACAGATACTGCTTCTGTGTCGGTTGATTTGCATGTGGGTGTGCATGAGTGTGGGTGTGCATGAGTGTGTGTGTGTGTTTATTGGCACTTTATATCAACTTGACATGAAGTTAGTTGTGCTAGATAAATAAGTAGTTTATACCCCAAACATTGAGTTCTGCTGTGAGTGTGTCACCACTATCCATCTCCCACCTGCACTCTACCCAAACTCTGATTAAAGACCTACCAAAAAAAAAAAAAGGTGCAGAATTCATCTAAGTCCTTGGAAGAGAGCAGACTCCACAGGGAGCCAAGGGAGCATTAAATACAGTCTTAAGATGGCTTAGATGCTGGTTCAGAGACAACCTCCTGGAAATATGACCGTTTTCATTACTCCTGAGGCTTGGAAGATGGCCGTAAACGGGCAGCTCTTCAGTCTTTGGGCACAAGGACCCTCCTATAGGTGAGAGCGGCCACCGCAGCTCCTGTTCAGGTCCACGGCTAGCAGAGGATCACGTGACTAGCATGGTCTGGGCTGATGCCGGGTGGAGCCCCGAGTAACAGTGCCCAGTGGTCCTTCCCTTCCCTCTTCCTAGCCAAGGCCTCTCTCTTGCTGGAGCTACTTCTAGGAAACTCAACTCTCCATTGTCATCTGCCTCATTGACACTGAGACGTGAGCAACCTCGAACTGCTCGTCTATATTCTAGAGGTCATAAGCCACGAGTGCTTTAGCCTTTCTGGAGGGAATATTCATTTCATGGATCACTGTGGCTGGGCAGTCAAGCACTTGGCATTTGCGAGGTTATGATCAGATCATCAGTGTAGCCTACATGTGATGTCCATGAGCAAAACTGACTTGAGAATCACAGCCACCACCTTCCATAGGGATGAAGTTTTAAATGAGTTATTCCTAAAGGCTGCTGTCCTCAGTTTCCTAGCTGACCAACACACTCACCTTTGAAACATGGTGTTTCTGTCTTTTTTTTTTTTTTTTTCTCCAGAGCTGAGGACCAAACTCAGAGCAAGCACTCTATCGCTGAGCTAAATCCCCACCCCACCCTGTTTTAAAAAAAGCATCTTATTTATTCATTCATTTCATGTATATGAGTACTCTGTCTTCATACACACCAGAAAAGGGCATCAGACCCTATGACAGATGGCTGTGAGCCACCATAAGGTTGCTGGGAATTGAACTCAGGACCTCTGGAAGAGCAGTCTGTGCTCTTAACTGCTGAGCCCCTAGTATTCTGTCTTGAAAAAAACCTGAAAGAGACCAGTTAAGCATGTGATGCATGTAAGACTCAACAACCTTGTTTAGTTTCTAAACTTTGGGGAGGGTCAAAAACAGTTTCTTATCATGGACCGGGCACAGTAGACATTCGGCGGTCTCCATCCCAGCTGCAAAGGCAGGCCGTCAGTATCAGTACCTCCCTCCTCCCTCTGCAGAGCATGGTCTTGCAGCTTGGACTTAAATTCTATTAAAACTCTTGGTTTATATGGCCTTACCTTTTGGGAACCAGGTTACACTGTAGCCTTTGGAATGAGTGACCGAATTTCAATAAATGCAAGCAAACATCTTCACAATATGTTTTAAATATCATTCTTATAATTTCCTAAAATAAAGAAATCTTGCTTAGCCATAAATATTGTAATAGAAATTTGGTCACTAATTTGGGACTCTAAAGTAGACCAAAAATAAATAAATAAATAAATAAATAAATAAATAAATAAATAAATTTGTGTTCCTGTAGCTTCATTTACACTGGATTAAAAAATATGATTGTTGTCCTTATCCTGGTGGCACATGTTCATCTAACGTACAGAATTTATTGTGTCTGTGTTTAGATATTGATCATTTTTGTTATACCTTTAAGTTACACAATTAAGCAAATTTCAAAAAATTGACAGTTTTCTGGTTTTTAAATTTAAAAAACCCTTTCCTACCCTTTATATAAAATGCGAAAGCTGTAACTGTCTTCTCAGGTTCCACGGAAGGATGTGATTTTGAAAGACTGTAATTATGGGTAAGTCAGGTCTGTGAGGAGACGTCTTCTTTCTGAATGGTTCATTGCTTTTGTGATTTGCTTTTAAACTTAGGTGAATTAGGAGTTTGAACTTCTAAAGACTTGGGAAGTTCAGTTTATTGGGACCTGATGCTTGTGGTTCCCCACCTTAAAGTGTGATGTACTCTGGGATCCAGGAGGACTGAACCCTGCTGTGCTGTTTTCCCAGAGCCCTTCCTGTTTCCAGCCGGCTGCTGTCCCCTGCTTCCTTTGGCCTGTTGACCAGACTTCTTTTTGTAAGATGATGCTTTTGTCTATGCAGGTGTTTGGAGAGGGAACTGACGCTGTAAAGAGATCTTTAGAGGGAGTATTTGATGACACTGTTCCAGATGGCAAGGTAAAAATAAACACGTGCTCCAGTTGGAGATGCACAAGCACATTAGCATATGCACAATGCTTGCTTTGGGGGAAACTGAAATTAAGTACACTCTGTATGAAAAGCTGAGATGATCAGGTTTTGTTTTTTTAAAAAAAACATTATGTAATAAGTTACTGCGAGGTGCAAAAATAATTTTGTGTTTAAATCTTGGTGCTAATCAGAACATTTCCCTGCTGACATAACATTTTCCAAGCATATCACTTGATGTGTAAGATTCCAAGCAGAATATAAGATTTGAGTTCTGAGATAGCTGAATATTTTATGTCGTTGCTAATTCCTTTTTATGTTCAACTTTTATTCCCAAGATGTGAGTTCCAAGTGCCCTTGCTCTCTGCCCACACATGCTATTTTGTTCCCATTAATTTCAAACAAGTGTTCTGATAGTATGTTCTCTTTTTAATGCATTTTTCCTCCCAAGTCAAATATTCAGACATGATTCAGCCTTGCTTGAATTTAATAGGGCCTTTCAAATTGCTAGGGTTCAAACCCCTTAAAGATACTGATTCCTCCCACAGCCACATTATGTAGCTTCAGGGGGGGAGAGAGAGAGAGAGAGAGAGAGAGAGAGAGAGAGAGAGAGAGAGAGAGAGAGAGAGAGAGAGGAGAGAGAGAGGAGAGAGGAGAGAGAGAGAGAGAGAGAGAGAGAGAGAGAGAGAGAGAGAGAGAGAGAGAACACACCTCCTTTTTCAGGACCCCAGTTTCCAATTCCACTCTCCTTTGGTGTTCTAGTATTGACAGAAATGCTGCTATGATATTTTGGTTCCCATCCCCAGGATCAAAGCGACAGAATTCAGCTTTTGGTTGCCAAGCAACCAAGTTATCTTAGTCAGCAGTGGCTGAGCCCAGTGTTCTAGAGGGATCCAATCCACAGAAACCACAGTATAGTGTGGCTCTTGGTATTGGAAGGAGCAGAAGAGTGGCCACAGAAAAGCCTTCCTTTACTCAGACTTGCTGGATGTGTCCTTGTGGGTGTGGAGGTGGCTAGCCGAGGGAATGTGTTTCCATGCTACCCTCTTTGAGTAATGGCCCATGATGAAATTAGATTGCTGCACCAATGTACAATCCAAGCATAGTTTTAAACATTGACTTTGTCATATTTGAAGTTGACCTGCTTTGCATATATCATACATTTAAAATGATGTAATGCCCTTTTGCGTACATAGGGTATTAAAATGACAAAACTTTTGAGTTCCCTTTTATGTCTGTATTTTCTATTTTTCTAGGCTTTTTAGAAATTTGACTTCCTGGCATTTAGCCTCATCTCAAAGAGCAGTTTAGATGCTAATCTAGGGCTGATCGAGGGCTAAGGGCATTTATTTAATGTGGCCTGTGGGAGCAGCCTGGGACGAGTCCAGCTGTAGGTAATGGGGTGTCGGCAAGTGATTGCTTTTTGGCAGGTTTTTTTGGAGTCCAACTTACCCGTGATTGTAATAGATGTCAGAGACAGGGCTGAGACTCCTTCACACCTGGGCATCTCTTAGGAGACTTTCCTCATTCCTGGACCCTCTTGCTGCCATGAACAGGAGTCATTTTAGCATCTCCTGGCAGTTACTGAGAAGCTTGTATCTTGTGCATAGCTACTATCTTCCTTGTGCTTGGGAATCCACAGGTCCACATTTACCATCTAGTTGCCTTTTATAAAGCCTTAACACAGACATTTACTGCAGCACCAAATATGTTTACGTTACAGTAATCTAACACGTTCTTTCCTTGTGTTTTGACTCGGCTCCTAATGCGTCATTCATCTTTGGGGTGCTCTGTGCCCCAGCTGGTCTCCTTGCTTGCCTGTCAACATGTGATGCCAGGGCCTTGTCTTCACGAACACAGTTTCCTTGGGAAGGCTCACTGTTGCCTTGCAGTATACATTTTCCGTGGCAGATACTCTTGCTGGTGGAATTCTCGGCTCAGAATTTAAAATTCCTTTGTGGAGGGAACAGTGGGCCGAATCGAAGGAGTGTCTTACATTTCCCTTGCTTCCAAAGTTGCCATCTATCTACTCATGCCATGCTCACATAAGGGCCCTAGTCCAGGTGAGGAAGTGTGCCCCATGACCAGAGTGACAGGCTGCCTGCCTGTCCTCTCATAAAGCTCTGCCTCTCCCAGGTGTCTCACCCCTCCCCTCGGCGCCCCTCCTTCTACTGCAGGCGGTTTCCCTGGGCATAGGTAGTCTGGGGGAGTCTGAGATCTCTAGGCATGGACTGCTCCAGCCCTGATTACGTTTTTTCTTATCACAGAGGGAGAAGGAGGTGGTCTTACCCAGTGTCCACCAGCACAATCCTGACTGCGACATTTGGGTCCATGAATATTTCACTCCCTCCTGGTTCTGTCTGCCCAATAATCAGCCAGCCTTGACAGTTGTCCGGCCCGGGGACACTGCGAGGGACACCTTAGAACTCATTTGCAAGGTATGTGGCTGTTCAGGATGTTTTCCCAAGAAGAGCAGAGTTGGGCGGAGCCCTCTCCTGAAGCACCCGTGGGCACGGTCTGAGGGAGGAGGCTGGGCATGCCTTGCACGTGCAGGCAGCCCGGCGTTCCTTTGTGATGGTGTGCACTGTACGTAAGCGGTGTCTGCGAGAGAAGGAAGCAGAGTCTTGTATGTGCTTTGTCTCTGTGCACACGCATCATAGGTTTGTAATGAACATACACCTCTGCTGCACACCTGAGCATAGAAAACCTGAGACCAGGGCTGGAGAGATGGCTCAGCGATTAAGAGAACTGACTGCTCTTCCAGAGGTCATGAGTTCAATTCCCAGCAACCACATGGTGGCTCACAACCATCCACAATGAGATCTGGTGCCCTCTTCTGGCATGCAGTACATGCAGGCATAATACTGTATACATAATAAATAAATATTTTAAAAAAAGAAAGAAAGAAAGAAAGAAAACCTGAGACGAAGACTGAAGCTCACTAGGACTAACAGTGCAAAGCTAACCACTGTGGGCATCTTGCTGTTTTCCTTCTGTGATTTTTTTTTTTCTGTGTACACACACATACATGTATTTGGTACTACCATCCCATTTTGCTGCCTCGTGTTGGAGTACTAGCTGATACAACACTGACATCTTTATAGGGAGGATCTGAAGTGAGTGTCAGTTCAACGTGATGGGAAATCCCTCTTTGTGTGAACGTGGAGTTTGTATTTTCCACTAGAAAGTGGCCGGCTTGGCCCTGCTTGGCCTTGTGATACCAGAATGTCTTGATCTTTCTCAAGGTGAGCCTCTTTTCATAGCCAGGTGCCCTTGACTGATAGCAGGAAGTCCCCCTTCTCGCACTCTGGGTCTCTCTTTCCCTATGCACAGCATCGGTGGTCTTAACTGATCACGTCACGTGTAAAAAGGAGCGCTACCTCCCTGGTCTGCAGGCAGACAAAGTGAGGCTCTTGTCTCAGCTCACAGTCACAGGGGCAGGAAAATCAGCAAAGTTAGCGAGAGAGAGACAGCCCCGTTCTCACTGCCCCCAACTGGGGTGTGTCCAGTCGTGACGGGTGGACTCGCAGAGCCCCGGTCTGTAGGGAAGACAGTTGACAAGGCTCAGAAGAATCTAGAACACATTCTCAAGGGAGCCAGTTTCCACAAAGCTCCAAAAGCGGAAATCTTTTATATCTTAATTTTATCCTAGAACCACTTGGATGGATAAAAATGACATTTTAGAAGCCTTGTTCATTCAACTTATCATTTGTAAATATTGACTAATCTTACTCCCTCAACAAGTATGTTGTGATTACACTACCAGAAACTTATGTTTGCTTTTTAAAAAATCACTAATGCCTAAAAAAAAATGGCTCTTCACCTGAATGGGGGAAATGAAAAACCACAGCTCAAATAAGACTTTCCAGTAGCCTTAAGTGGAAAAAAGTGGATCAGCACATTGTTTTAGGACAAAGTTAATACTGGACCCACATAGGTGTTAAAACTGAGGCGTGTCTCATGCACCTCAATTCTCCCATGAACGTGATCCAGCATTGGCGTCTCTGCCCAGGACTTTTCATTGTAAACAAAGGTAGTCCGACTAGGGTTTCTGCGTCCCGTTATTTATAGCTGAGCAGAGTTCTTCAGAGCATCACTAATACTCTGCAGAGCTATGGGAGTTGTTCTCAGTTGGAGCTCTTGGAAGTGGTGCTCTGGCCTTTTTACACATGCCAAGTGCTAGGTATTCCAGAGAGTAGCGTGGCCAAAGAGCATCCCTGAGGAGCTGAAAACGAAGCCGTAGTTTTGTGCTAACCATGTTTTGTGATGAATTGATCTGTGGGGAGGAAAATGAGTTGGCTTGACAAGTTTTTTGGTTTTGTTGTCATTGTTGTTTTTTATTATTTTATCAAATATTTTTATTTTTATATATACATTTATATTATTACACATATATACAATAAATTACCTATATCAAAATAAAAAATTAAAAATTAAAAAATAGACTAGTGATTGATATGACTGATTTGATCAATTAACATTTAGTTTTACAATTAAGCTTATTTGTTTAGAGGTTAAGATGGTTTTAGGTCTAGATAGATGTTTTAAGTTGATAATGGTGAGATATGGTAGATATTGATTTACATTCAGAATTTTAGACGCACCAAGATAGGAAAGATGTTTTCTTCAAGGCTGCCAAATACAAATAGCTAAAACACTAAGAATGTAACATTTATATAATTTCTGATTGTGTCAGGGTGTTTTTTTGTTTTGTTTTGTTTTGTTTTTAAAGCATTTAGCCTTTCTAGAAACTAAAAGGGAAT